>NC_079553.1:21679431-21979431 GCF_015846415.1 Triplophysa dalaica | reverse complement strand
AAAAAGTAATTGCCCCACTTGGTAAATCATGAATTAACTGTGATGAATTGAATAACTGAGTTAAATTTCACTATCCAGACTCAAGCCTTATTACTGCCAGACCGGTTGAATCAAACTGAAGTAGTCTTAAAGCTTTCCTGTAGCTCAGTGGTAAGAGCATTGTGTTAACAACGCAAGGTTGTGAGTTGAATCCCAGGGGATTCCACATACTAAGAAACAAATGTATAAGATGATGCAATTATGTCAAAAGCATATACATTTACAGGTAACAGTAATGCGTAAATGATATAACAAATAGCAACACATCATTCCGCGTTCTAAAGAAATTCAAGAACAGATGAGAAACAAAGTAATTGAAATGTATCAGTCTAGAAAGGGATACAAAGCCATTTTTAAGGCTTTGGGACTCCAGCGGACCACAAATGGAGAACACTGGTAAACCGTACCAGGAGTGGCCGGCCTACCAAAATGAACCCCAAGAGCACAATGACGACTCGTCCAGGAGAATATAAAGGATCCCAGAACAACATCTAAAGAACTGCAGGCCTCTCTTGCTTCAGTTAAGGTTAGTGTACATGATTCTACAATAATAAAGAGACGTTGCATAAAATGGCATCCATGGGAGAGTTCCAAGACGAAAACCACTGCTGACCAAAAAGAACACAAAGGCTCATCTCACATTTGCTAAAAAAACATCTTGATAGTCCCCAAAACATTTGGGGAAATATTCCGTGGACTGATGAGACAAAAGTTGAACTACTTGGAAGGTGTGTGATGCGTCCCTTTACATCTGGCGTAAAACTTACAAAGCATTTCATAAAAAGAACATCATATACCAACAGTCAAACATGCTTTGCAGGTTTAGAACATGGATGACTGGCAATAGAACCATGAATTCTGCGCTCTACCAGAAAATCCTAAAAGAGAATGTCCGGCCATCGGTTTGTGACCTCAAGCTTAAACGCACTTGGGTTATGCAGCAGGACAATGATCCAAAACACACCAAAAAATATACCTCTGAATGGCTAAAAAAATCTAAATAAAGTTTTGGTGTGGCCTAGGCAAAGTCCGGACTAAAATCCAATTGTAATGCTGTGGCATGACCTTAATAAGGCAGTTCATCAAGTCTACTTTATTTATAAAGCCCTTTCCACTACACAGTAGACCAAAGGGCCGCACACAGCAAACACACACAAACAATAGAATAAAATAAAACAACCGATGTTAACTAATAGCGAAAAAGCCATAGTGAATAAATACGTTTTTAAACAAATTTTAAAAACACCTATAGAGTGTGCAGATCTAATATCCGATGGAAGCCTATTCCACAGCCTTGGACCCGTTACGGAAAATCCACAATCTCCTGTAGTTTTTGAGCGAGTTCTCAGGACTGAAAGAAATACAACATTGAAAGACCTTTGATCTCTACACGAGTTCCTTTGGATCAGTTCCGAAATATATTCTGTGCCCATACCGTGAAAAGCTTTAAAAACAAATAACAACATCTTATACTAAATCCTATAACTTATCGTGAGCCAATGCAGGTTTTTTAACACGGGAGAAAAAGGCTCCCTCTTCTTTGTGCTAGTGAGAAGTTCATGGTTGAAGACCATCCAATGTGGCAGAATTAAAACAATTAATCAAAGAAGAGTGGGCCAAATTTCCTCCACAGAAAGACTCATTGCGAGCTATCGCAAACGCTTGATTGCAGTTGTTGCCGGCAAGGGTGGCACAACTAGTGATTAGGTTAAGGGGGCAATTACTTTTCCACATAAGGTCAGAATTGTTTGGATTGGATCATTGGATCATTTAAAAACTGCATTTTGTATTTCCTCTGGTTTTCTTTGTTTTATTTAAAAATTTGCTCGATGATCTGGATCATTTAAGCATGACAAATATACAAAAAAACAAAAAATCAGGCAGTGGGCTAATACTTTTTCACACCACTGTAGCTAAAATGATTTGAATATAAAAAATAATTCTAATTATAAAAGAAAACACTAGGATGCTAATGTTACTTGTTGTGGGCTTTGGTGGACACCACGGCATTGGCAATGAGCTGCTGCAGGTCTAGAGGAAGAAGAGTCAGATCGCCCAGCACCCGGACACACACACCATGCTTCTCAAGATTCTCACTGAAACAACAACACATTTACACATCTGTTGCCTTTATAACACAGCCCCATGACTTCATAATGCCAGAGTCCAAATTGTGTATTATAAAGTATGACTGACTACTAATAACAGTTAGCAAGAACACCTACTATCTACACCGCCCTCTGTATTGTTGTGGTTAATTATGCTCATCTGCATATTTTTCCTTTTCTCTGCTTATTCAACAGACAAACTTAAATGCTGACTTTTGAAATATAGCTTTTTGTTATTATAGCAGGTGTATGATACAATAGATCAGAAAAATAAGCAGTTACTCGCTTTCCATAATCAATCAAGATGTTGGGTTTGTTTAGTGAGGCGACATTCATTTATCCAAAGCGACCTCTAATATCCAAGCATATTTCTTATAAATAACAGATGAACATTCAGAATCAACTTACTGTTCCGTCAGCAGGCGGCTGAATTTCTGCCTGGCCAGCTCTATCAGGCCATCCACCTCTTCTTTGGATCGCTTGAAGTTCTCAATGCTGAACGCATATACAGTGACTTCATGGATCCCCAGGTTCAGACACCAGCGCAGTGTCTGTAAGCATCAAAACACATACAATCAATGTGGGGTAAAATTGTTTATCACGTTTGTAAGATTCGTGGTGAAGACAATATATTGGCTTAGCATTTACCTCCGCCAGTTTGTCAAAGCCTTGAGTGTGGCCCTCCTGTCTCTCAACATGCCTCTTTTGAGCATAACGACGATTCCCATCCATGATAAAAGCCACATGTCTGGGCATGGGTCCTGCCTAAAATATAGAGTTACCAGAAGTCAAGACGGTATAGAAAGAATATTTCAGATCGGTTTCATTGTTCAGAGCTACTGTGACACTATGAACCTCACCTTCAGGATGTTTGCAGTAAGTCTTTCTATGAGACTTAACTCTGTCTCTCGAATCCACGACATGAGTGTTGTTTCTGTTAAAGTGAAAAGAATTACTGTCACTATGTGTAATGATTACAATATATGTATTTTTTTTTCACAGTATAAGTGGATCACCTCCCGTATGAAAAATAGTCTTATGTGTTGTAGTAAAACTCCTAGAAACTATAGGGGGGGTTTCCCGGACATGGATTAAGTTTAAACCAGGACTACGCTTTAGTTAAATTAGAATATTTAAATTGTCTTTAAAAGCATAATTTACAAAAAAAAAAAACATTGCTGGTGTACATCTCGTGAGACAAAACAATTACACTGATATATTTTACGATATGTCATTGGAAGTTGTTTTCGATCAAAACCCTGTACGATAAACCACCCTATAGGTGTTTCAACCCACCTTACTAGTAAATAATAGGATATAGCTTACTACAGATTATCAATACACTATAGTTAAAACTAAGGAATAATATAGTAAACATCAACAAAGTGTAGCAATGACTAAAATACACTCACACACAGCGTAGCATTCAGTATAAAGTACACTGTAGTATATTTTAATAGAAGAACTATAAAATTACAGTTTACTGTAATTGACTGTGGTAAATAACAAAGTATACAACATTGTTTCTTTTCTTTTGCGCTACGCTGTATGCTATATCTATCTCTGTCTTCTATTTACATTAAAATCTGATTTCATATCTGAATGACAGCATTATCTCGATTATACGTGAGCGTACACAAGTGCTCGCGCCCCGATCTTAAATAATCGTGTAACTATTATAATCATTAAAAGAGGCTTTTATTCAAACAAATCGAAATCAAACCGTACATCCGCTGATCTTTAAGAAATCATAAAGCTCCAACTCACAGCCTATGTGTATGATGACGTCTTCTTCCCCTGGCCGGATGTGACGCGATATGAACGCGACCGTATATTTTTGTTTTTGTGTGTTTTTTATTTTTTATTTTCATTATGCTTCAGAAACAATTACAATAAGGCATTTCAATTTTACAATAACATTTCTAAGGAAAACAAAACAAAAAAGAAACTGCATTTAGAAATAAACTCATTCAATTACAGAGTGAAAGATAAATAAATAAAATAATATACAAAGATAGAAAAAAATATTAACCTAAATAACAGGTCAAATTCAATTTAAATAGTTTTCTTCCAACTTTCGTTTTTATTTTACTTTTTTGAAAAAAAAAGGCACTTAAACTTATGAATGACGACAGTAAATTGTTGCTAGAAGGGATACAGCTACGGCCGGAAGTAAGCAATAAAACAAAATAAAAAAAGCTTCGGCCGGAAGTGGTAAAAACCCTCGCCATATAATTACAATACATTAGATAAGACAACGCCAACACCTACCACAAGCCTAAACATAACCTCACAATAATAAAAAATAGTAATCGTGACGAAAAGTGTGAAGTGCGCATGCCCAGTGGAGGTAGATGTATCCCTTCTAGTCAAAACCTACATGTGATTGGAGAAAATCGACCACTCTACCCTCATTCACTATTTCCTATATTAGTCCACCTATATAGTCCACTTAATGGATCGGGTGAAAATGAGTGAGTAAATTCGGACACTCAGTGCACTTGAAATGCTGCGGGCGCCATCTGCTGCCGAGATGCGTGAAGTAACGTTACATCGTTATTCTGATGCATCATGGGATTGAGTGAGTGCACTCAATAAAGTCTACTATGCGGACATCACTACAAATGGATGTCCCCTCAAATAGTGCACTAAATTGGGGTATAGGGGGAAATTTCGGACACAGCCGACGCTTTTCGAAGTTCTGAATCAATTGAACCAAAAGCCACTAGAAGCCTGAAACCTTTTGCCAACATAGCGTGACGTCTAATGCTAACGCCCTAGCTTCAGCGGAACGCAGGAAATGAGACCAGATGCTCGTTTTATTTTAATGGAGTTCAATGGGTTTTGTTAGCCTTTACGGGATCTCCAATTGAAATATTCCATATAATTACAGACCATCTCATCTCCCTATAGGAAGAGTATCAGATTGAACCAAATGCGTCGCAAAATGATTAGATTCAGGTTTTCGAAGCGCGTTCGAAACACCACATGCTGTGGCGCCACCTGCTGGTGAAAATGTTGTAACAGCATCGAGAGGCCAAACTCAATTTGACAGATTTTTAAAATTGTAAGGTTTTAAAATGAATTAGTAATCCAAACGTTTCATTAAATATGAGTTCATGCATTTGTGTTTTTAGTTGTATTTAATTATAATCATCATAGCATTAACACAATTAATTACCACTTTCCCCTTTAAATAACAAACTTGTTTGTCATTAAAGCTGTGCAGACAAATAAGCAGGTAAAATAAAGGTAGTGTTATACATCTGGAAAAGGACAATGAAATGATTTTTAAAATGTTTCAGTGTTATACAAAGTTAGCTTTATCTTTATTTTCAGATATTCATTGTAAGAACTCAACAGGATGCTTTACATTTTGTTTTAAACCACACTTATGTGTGAAAGGGAAATTATGTTTTACAAAAATTAAACTGAGGTAAGAGTAAAACAAGAAAGAAGCGTCATTATACTTTTTTATTTAAGGAAATTCGCTTTTGCAATATTTATGCAAGTACAGATAAAGGGACAGTTCATCCCTCAATGAGTCATAATTTTCTCACCCTCAGGTTGTTTCAAAACTGTGTAAATATCTTTGTTCCAATGAACGCAGAGAAAGATATTTGGAGGAATGTTAGCAATTTTCAGTTCTGGGACATCATCCTCTATCATACTAGGAAAATGTGTATTGTTGTTCTGTTGAACACATAATGAGATCTTTTGAAGAATATAGGAAAAGAAGAGTTGTCGGGCACTTTTGACTATGTAATTCTTCTTAAGGCAGTCAATGATGTCCCTAATAATCCATGTAATTGCTTAAATATTGCATAAGCATATTTCCTTAAACAAAACAGTAAAATGACGCTTCTGTCTTGTTTTATTCTTTCCTCCGTTAATTTTTGTAAATCATAATTTCCCTTTCACACATAAGTGTGGTTTAAATCAAAATGTGAAGCATCTTTTTGAGTTCTTACAATTAATATCTGAAAATAAAGATAAAGCTAACTTTGTATAACGCTGAAACATTTTAAAAATCATTTCATTGTCCTTTTCCAGATGTATAACACTACCTTTATTTTACCTGCTTATTTGTCTGCACAGCTTTAATGACAAACAAGTTTATTATTTAAAGGGGAAAGTGGTGGTTAATTTATACAGGTATGAAATTACATGACAGGAGTAAATGATGACAGAATATTCATTTTTGGAGGAACTATCCCTTTAATTATTTACTTTTTGTAAGTCACGTATACTTTATCTGATTCGAAACAAAATATTCATAAAGGTTTTCAAGCTTCATCAAGCAGTGTTTCGAAAGCGCCCATCACTACCGTAAAAGCAAAAACAAAAAGGATGTTTTTTCAACTTTGATTTTTTATTTCGATTTACAAATATAAGACTATACTTTTTATAGACTATCAAGAAAAAACTCTTTATAAACTAAACAAAAACAAAAAAACTGATAACAAGAAGAATGCTGTTTAAGTTGAAAGAGACAAAGTGTTTTTCAATGGTCCGTCAGGTTTAGAAAGGCCAATGTAATACAATATAAGGCCAATGCCGCCATTATTTCATCCAAAGCCGCCATTGTTTCATCTTTAACTTTTTGCCAATTAAATAATTGTGTAAAAACACTCCTATTCATTTTCACGGATTGAATACACATGACAAATAAAAAAATCGACTATAGCTACACTTAATCAGGGCCGGTGTTCTGTTGATTTAAGTTTCCCATCAGATTTTGCTACCCTTGTGCTGTGAGGGGTAACTAAGGTTTAGGGGTTGGGCGAGGTGTTAGTCCTGTTTTGTTTGGATGTGTCAAAATTCGACAGGGTAGCACAATTCGTCAACTCAGGCATGGGCAGGGGTGGGCTGAGCCCACTTAAACCTCTGTCTTGCCCATCCAATGAGAATAAAAATGGCTTTATTTTCTATTGGGTAAAAGCAATGTCACGCTTCACTCACAGAGGGACTTTAGTTTGTGACAGAGAAGCATGAGCCCGAGCGCATGTAGGCCACGCCCTATGACGCCATATGAAAACAATCCAACCCTCTCAATTGATTTTCTATTGCGGGAAGCAGCCTCCTTATCATTTCTGACCAGTTATTCCATTTTCTACCGCTTATCCGACTACCTCGTGTCACGGGGAGCCTGTGCCTATCTCAGGAGTCATCGGGCATCAAGGCAGGATACACCCTGGATGGAGTGCCAACCCATCGCAGGGCACACACACTCACTCATTCACGCACTCACACACTCACACACTCACACACTCACACACTACGGACAATTTTTTCCAGAAATGCCAATCAACCTACCATGCATGTCTTTGGACCAGGGGAGGAAACCGGAGAACCCGGAGGAAACCCCCGAGGCACGGGGAGAACATGCAAACTCCACACAAACAAGTCGGAAGCGGGAATCGAACCCCCAATCCTGGAGGTGTGAGGCAAACGTGCTAACCACTAAGCCAGCGTGCCCCCCTCTGACCAGTTATAACAAACAAAAAAGCCCAACGTTAAAAAGTAATCAAGCTTTAAAAACACCAGAACTAAGTTTTATAAGCTACTGTAGCGTAAAAGCCAGACTCTAAGGAAACAAAAGTGCTTAGGGGCAATAAGACGTAAACTAAAGCATCAGCAGGAAGAATAGGTCAATTGCAAGATCCGGACACACTTAGTATGCCTAGATGCGACAGGTGTGCAGTAAACAAGATATACAGAAATAAATCTCCCTCTATCTCAAACACCACCATGTGGTAGCGAAACAGTTTAGTAGTTTAGGTGTAGTTTAGATAGTTGAGTATGAGTAGTTTAGGCTCATTAACTACAGCAGATATGATGTAAAGTTCCTTGTGCAGAGTAATCATGCAGATTAATTCATCAAAACGTTTTTTTTGCAAAATTAAACAGAAGTCAGTGATCATTCAGAGATGGGAAAGGTTCTTAGCCCGCTTTCTTATTTATAACCGCTTTATTAATACATAAACATAAATAAAATCAAACATAATTCATTTTGATTTAATCTTGCCGTCTTCTGTAATGCACGAATGTTAAATCATTTAAATCCTGCATGTATTGTTCCAGTCATATATTGCAGTGTTTGTTAAATTCCAACCAAAGCAAACCTCAAGAGCGACAGACAACACTAATATGAAAGACTGAGAGCATGATAATGAACTCGTTTAAAAATCAGTTTTTTTTTTTCTTTTTGTCATATGTGTACAAATATTAATGTTGTTTAAAACTAAATATGATCTTGTTTTTATGCGATTTTTCAATTTAAAAAAGCATTTTTATGTGAAATCTGGGAGAAATGTTGTCAGAAGTTCACAGGAATTAACACAAAATATAATTTTAGCTAAATGCATTCTTATCAGAAAATATGAAACTAGTTTTAAATCGGTCTCCTAATTAATTTCTGCAGATGTGTGGTGGCACATATGCCCCGCCAGAATGTCTGCTAGCCCAATGTTCTGCACCTGGCAGGAACCGGGCCTGCATGTAATGGTTATTGTGGGATACTCAATCAGTTGATCTGTTGGAATCATAGGTTTTAGATTATGGGAAAATATGGAGAACTTCATTTCATTGTACTTATTCTAGAGATGTTTTTTTTGGCAAATTACACCCATGGGTGCAAAATACACAGACTGAACAATATTATGCATATCTACTAAAAACTTATTTTGCCATTGCTGCATCATGTTATATATATAATATAATTATGCGAAGTGTAGCAAAACAATTAGACTTGTGAAAGGTAAAAAACACTAATTTATTTTTGTGGACTTGCGGTTGACATTACAGGCCAGTTGTGATACTCAGTAGTGCATTATAGGATATCTCATGTTAACAGTTTATATTGTATAATATTTTATTATAGAGTAGTATATTTTATTGTTCATTAAAAGTTTTGATACTGTGTCGGGTGTTCAGTGTACCATTGCTCTGGGTCTTGAAGCAAAACCATTTGAGAAATACAGGTTTGCACTGTGCACATGCAATTTCTCTTTTTTCTCTTTAGTACAGAGCACAATACTGTGCATTGTGTTACATGCTGCATAATAAAACAATAAAATGGATAATAGATTATTTAATGGGAATTGTTTTGCTTTTATTGGAAACTATAATGCTCTCTGGGTCTATGTGACACATGTAAGTTAAAGTGATTCTTCACCCAAAAATTAAAATTCTGTCATCACCTTCGATTTGTAAAAATCTGTATAAATGTCTTTATTCTGATGAACACAGAGAAAGATGTTTGGAAGAATGCTTATAACCAAACAGATTTTGCACCCCCATTGACTACCAAATATCTTTCTCTGTGTTTATCAGAACAAATAAATGTATACAGGTATGGAACAAGTCGAAGGTGAGTAAATGATGACTGAATTTTCCTTTTTGTGTGAAGGATCACTTTCATAGAACACCATCAGGACCCAAAACACACAACCAGAATGAATTTTGTAATGGTAAACAGCTGATAGTTCTTAACGAGATTTGTCATTCGACCATTAATATTTGTAGTGATTTAGCTTAGCATTCAATAGATGTTCCTGGTCTAAATGAATAAATATGATACGTAATCGCCCAGTAGAGGGCGAGAACCAAAACAGACCACCAACAGTCAAGAATTTCAACAGTGGGAGGAGGAGAAGAAGAGAAAGGGCTCTCGGTCTATAGGGGGTGACGGACGGGTCGACCGTTTTTGTTCCGCTGGGGAGTCCTGCTTGAACGGTGAGCAGGTGCCACAACACCCGAAGCGCAACAGCTCGACGAGCCACACCGACCCGGACCATCCAACCACGGACTGACCGAGCCCCGAGCAGGCGGGTCACCGCAGGGAGTCTTACGGACCGGAACCAAGGAGCTTTTGTCTCCCTCCAACTCCTGCGGGTCTGGGGGGCTCCAGCAGGGGCGGCGGAGACGATCCCGCACGCCCAGGGAAGGAGGCTGGAAGTCGGCGAGGGTGCCAGCCTGCAGGGCCGGGGCGCCGTGGCGAGTGAACGTTCGGGCTGTGGTGAACCCTTTGCGGCTAAGTGGATGGGATGGAGCCGGGAACATCTGGCGCTGGTGGGTTTTGATGTTTCAAGTTGTTTTGCGTGCGAAGGTTTTGAAATATAATATTGTGTATCGTTGCGTACACGTAGGCGTTGATGTGAAACACTGTATCATGCTATAATGTTACATCGTAGCCGCGCTCTCGTGATACAATGTAACATTTACTAAAAACAGATCTGCGCACAATCCACGCAAAGTGAGAGACGCTATAGACAGAAGATGAGGGAGTACGTCAGGTCAGGGGTCGTGGGAAGACATGAGCGTGAATCCCGCCTTCAGCAGATGCTGGAGAAGAAAGTGACCCGTGGGGGTCTTTTTTGATCTCAGTCCAATATTACCAATCCAACCTGCATCATCATAAAATGCTAACAGTACACACACGACTGTGTGACGGATGAGCAGAATAATGATCGATGTTAAGAGGGATTGAAGCTGATGTTGGTATTTTGGTTGGTCTGTTTTCATAAATAGCTTGTTTCTGAATAATAGTCATTAGATATAGAAAGAATGTTTTTCTATTTAAAACGTCTTGTTGGGTGGGTGAATTTGTACAAAGTGGTATTTATAACCATCATGATTCTAAAACAAATTTAATACTTTTTTCTTATTTTCTCAGAGGCCAACGCTGAACACAATCGTATTAAATATAAACTTTTTCATGCGTTCCACCTACGTAGAAAATCGAGATATATTATGGAACACTAGAATTGGGTTTAGTTAACATTTTAAGGAGTGGATTTTAATAACTGTCATAATCATCATCCATTTTTGCAGCCTTTGAAATGCAGTACGAGAGAGTGTGATTCATTTTTCCTGTCAAAAGCAGGATGACGTTTCTAAAAAGTGTAAACACTGTGTCACATTAAAAAATGTGACCAGCCTGACCAGACAGATGAATCAGATGATGTATTAATCTTGAGTTTTAACATTGGATGCGATATATGCATTCTTAGACAATTGAAAGAAGTCCTAGTTACTCCATCATACTTTACTTTCTTACTTTATTTATAAAGCACTTTCACACAACACTCAGTTGATCCAAAGTGCTGTAGAATACAGCTAAAAATAAACACTGTTAGAAACACAATACAACAAATCACAAATACAGATCTCAGCTAGTTAAAATCAACAGACAGTGTGTGTATTTTAAGCAGACATTGGGAACTGGTAGGGAGGGAGCAGACATTGGTAATTTGTTCCAATTTGACCTTGATCTAGGAACCACGATTAGATCTCAGGGGCCCGTTTGGTCTGTGAAAAGAGATTTCTTCAGAGAGATATAATGGTGCTTGATTTTGCAGAGATTTAAAAATTAAGGTTAAAATGTTTCAGCAATTTGAAAGTAGCGATTTGATTTTGATAGACGCCGGAAGTGGAAGATGCTTGTTTGACCATTGCACAAATTTGTTTCTCAAAACCCTGCAATCGACGAGAACAGCAAGATTTTGAGCGCAAGATGTAAAATAAGAGGAGTGATGGCCAAATTGAGGGGCATTGTCTTCACGAGACTTGCTTCAGTTTAGATATCTACTTAATGAGAATTGATTGATAGTTCACATTACATTGACACCGATCTCATTAGTCCATCACTTGTTCTGAAGTAAACATCTATTTGAATGTTTTTTGGCTCACTTGTGAGGTGTCTTTATTAATGAGCGGTAGGGGACAGGGGGGGTCACAGGGGGCTTTGCACCGGCCAGTTGGCGTCTCTGTGGATCTTGACCTTTCAGTCTAAAGCAGGTCACCTTGGTTCTAAACCCGTCGCGTTCAGTGACTACAGAGAAGAGAAATATTTGTTTAAATATTCATTTGAATACGTTTGTATTTTGTTCAATCAGCTGTCATTGCTTGCAAAGTAGATTTGAAAAAATATTTGCAAAATGTCTTCAAAAGTTTTGGGTCATGACAGTAACATAGCATTGTTGTGAACCGTTCTTAACAAATAAAATTTTTTTGATACTAAATTGATTTCAAGGACGTCAAACATCTGTCCTCTTTTCACCTTATTCTCGAGTCAGAACACTTGGATTATGTCAGACTTTCTACAAACTTATTCAGCAGAAGCACATTACAATATGTAAAAGTATATTCTTAACATGCAATATATCACCCGGCCTTAATGGAGAGTTACTATTGTTTTCTGGGTGCTTGTGATCTGGCTTCTTTTTTCCAGCCATCTGCTGTTGCTTTGAGATGACACGTGCGTCACTGCAGCGTCCGTGCTGAGAGTTTCTTATCGACCAAGACTTATTGGCGACTTCCAGTGTACTTCTTCACCAATGAAGACTGCGCCAGGAGCTCATACGGCCCTTAAATCATACCCGAGCTATAAAGTTGGACTTGTAAGAGAAGATTGATGACCTTGTCTCGGTTTAATGCCGATGTTTTCGCTGGCACTATAAGATGAATAAGGCCAAGGTCCATGCACATTAGTCCAGCTTTCCCAAAACCCCCACGTATCCCCGGCTCTCCTGATCTCCATGACAATGTATGTTGCTGTGCTGTTGCTATGGTGAGGCTGGGAATGTTTTGGGGCCCCCGTGTTTGTGTGTGCTGATGTGGAGGCGTGGGGGGCTCGCTCCGTTTCCCCCCGTTTTGAGAAGGAGGGCAGCTGGGGTCTTTGTTATGATGGAGGGAGTGTTCTTCACGTGCAGAGTGGTTAAGGGCGTCAGCACACTGCTACTCAACTGCTTTTGATTTAGGATGAATTTTACATCGACTGGCAACCAAAATGGCCAACAATACTGCTAGTTAGGCAAAAGTAAAGGAAGTGTAATTCTAGATGAAGTGTGTGATTTGTTTGTTTTTTGCACAGATAGCGTTACTATTGAAATCCCAAAAATAATTCAAACAGGTTTCCTGAGCACGCTCCCTGGCTGCTATTGGTAGAATTAACTGAAAGTCCCGCCCCCAAGCTCATTCCATTGGTTGAAAAATTATTTGTGTGTAGGGCTGGTCTGATATGTTGTTTACACTTTAAAGGGCATAAACCTGTACCGAAATAACACTTCTTATTGTATCTGTATCTATATATTATTCTATAGTTTTTTGGAAATATTTTAATATTTAAAGTTTTTAAACTAGGCTGTTGTTGCTATATTAGAACTTAAATCAGGCATGTTGTGTTTTATCCAAATGACTTTATTTAAGCTATACAGTTTATCAGTATATGTGTTCCCTGGGAATCAAACCCATGACCTTTTGCCCTGTGTTTTGTAGTATGTAGGTGACATCACAGTCTGACCCTAGTGAAAATGCCGCTACTTTGCATTCTTTCTGTAAACGCATGAATTTACACATTGAAAAAATATATATTTATCGTTGTGTGTTTCGTTGTGTGTTTTCTTTTCTCATAGTGTATGTCCTGTTTTTTGCTTTAATGACAAAACTCACGTGAGTTGGCATTGACTTGTGTTGAAGACGCACAACCTGTTGATCCATGTTTCCCCAGCGGGAGTTTATGTGTGCTTTGATGCAAATCTTTTTTTCACATTTGCTCCAAAACTTGGTGGAAAGTCAGAACTCTGCATGTTGGGTTTAGATTGAACAAACAAACATGCAGTGGTGCAGATATGTACAACTTATTAAATCGAAATGAATCAAGTTGTATATTTTTAAGCTATTGCAGATTTTACTTACAATAAAATTGGCTAAACAAGTCATTAGTCTAAAAATGCTTAATTTATTTTCATGAGTTGAAGTTGAACTTTTTCTTATCAATAATCATCAATAATAATAATTAAAGTATACAATGAAAATAATGTTCTTATTGATTAGTTGGATGAATGCTTTGCTTTTATCTTGTGATGTTTATATTTTAAACATGTATACGTCACTCTGTGTTCAGTTCAGTGTTTTATTGATTATTAACTATTTTGATTTGATAGTCTTGGGGTTGTGAACACTCTTTCCTCACCCTCTCTACATTCTTTCATTTTTCCTACCATGGCCACCCCCTTCCCGTTCTGGTCACCATCGTCTTTGTTCCTCTTTCCTCTTTTGTCCCATGTCCATACACACTGCTGTCAGCATATCTCAACACACATAATCCCACCGACTCCCCCCGAACTCCCTCATGCTCCTCTAACCTTCCCCTGATCATCAATGCCTCTGTCTGATCTGCCGTCTGACCTCTTGCTCTCCTTCCCTTACTCACCCACTCTCTCTTTTCTGTGCCCTGTCCGCAGTGCCCATGGGGCCGTACCCCCCACCCCTGCAGCAGGTGTTCCAGGCTCCCCGCAGGCCAGGTGTGGGCACCGTCGGCAAGCCTATCAAGCTGCTTGCCAACTACTTTGAGGTGGAGATCCCAAAAATGGATGTTTTCCACTATGAAGTGGACATCAAACCTGATAAGTGTCCTCGACGGGTCAACAGGTAACCACTTCTCGAATGTCATCAGCGGAACCCTAATGTGAATTTCCTAGAATCTAATATGAGTCAGAAATCAAACTCATCAGATGTCATCTTGCGTGACCTTGAACACATCTTCACGGGTCCACTGGCTCAAAGCAAAAGTTTGAAGTTTTGTTCATTCCTCTGTTCACTTGCATTGACATTAAGAAGTCTTTTATTGAAAAAACAATAACGAGATCTTAGGCAAGCTATAATATGAGAAAACAATATTACAGAGTGTCAACAATTTTCTGAGGTAATATCTGTTGGAAGGAGAAAGAAACAGCTCCTTTTCTGTTGCATATTTATTTGTCAACATTCAACATATATTTCAGGTGGCTTTGCTACGGCATTGATACTCCCTTAGAGAAATCCACACACGAGCGATGTGTCAAAGACTTTATATTATTTACATCTGAGATTGACAGAAACATTTCAACAGTGAGTGTGGACCTGACATTTATTATGGATAATCGTGTCGTTGCATATCAAGTCAAATAAGTTGAAATAAGTTTAATTTGTAGAGTCGAAAACACCTTTAGAAAGTGATATAAAGTGACTTATGCTGACAGACTTTGGTTCGTTCAGCTCATATAATAATTTTAGTATCACAGGTGCTTTATTTTCACATGATTTGACTAAACCACAAACATTGATCCTCACAGGGAGGTTGTGGAATACATGGTCCAACATTTCAAACCGCAGCTCTTTGGCGACCGAAAGCCGGTGTATGATGGAAAAAAGAACATCTACACTGTCCTGGCTTTACCTATAGGCAGTGAGAAGGTTTGTAAAATGACATTCAGTGATCACTCAGATGTGTCCACATGGCATATTTCTCATAAATGTTGCTGCTTACATTTGGTGCATGTAAAAACAAACCATCAGAATAGAATTGTTTTTATTTACCCATGTTTACAAGTTTCTTGTGCTGAAGTCTCATTTCAGACTGTGTGATGTTGCAGGTTGACTTTGAGGTGACCATTCCTGGCGAGGGGAAGGACCGCATCTTTAAAGTGTCCATCCGGTGGTTGGCAAATGTGTCATGGAGGCTTCTACAGGAGACGCTGGTCAGTGGACGTCTGCAGGTCCCTCTGGATTCTGTCCAAGCCCTCGACGTGGCTATGAGACATCTGGCCTCCATGAGGTAATGCACTGAGTTCTGGAGAGATCTAAAGGAGCCCTGCTTGAAAACACAAGAAACAGAACTTGAATAAATGAATCTAAACTTCTTAAAAAAACTTTGAAATTGATGACAATCAAATCACGATTTTACACAGATTCTGTATCAGTAAAACAAGTTTTTCTTAAAACAGCAACTGGTTCTTTATCTTAAAGGTGAAAATCATTTCTTTGGTGTGTTGCAGGTACACTCCCGTCGGCCGTTCCTTCTTTTCACCTCCGGAGGGATACTATCATCCTCTGGGTGGGGGTAGAGAGGTGTGGTTTGGCTTCCATCAATCTGTCCGGCCAGCCATGTGGAAGATGATGCTCAACATCGACGGTATGATGTTATCCTTTTGTCCAGAAATGAATTCATCCAGAAATTCAGTTGTCATATACTCATCCTCATGTTGTTCCAAACTTGTATTTTATTATGAGATGTTATATTATGGAGTGAGCTGTAACTGAACGTAACATTAGAAGTGGCTATTGATGACATCACAGATGTTCCTTTAAAGGGATAGTGTATTAACAAATATAAGCTTTTGTTAAGAGAACAAGATAAGACCACAAAGAAATTTGTATGGATTTAAAACAAATTGAGGTTGATGAAAGGATTGTTTTTGGGTGAACTATCCCTTTAAGTTTCTTAACGCTGATTGTTCGATGTTTGATGACATGAAATGGTTTGTACTCGAGTTTAAACTCTTTATTCTCACTGTTCCCAGTATCTGCGACGGCGTTCTATAAAGCCCAGCCGGTCATTGAGTTCATGTGTGAGGTTCTGGACATCCGTAACATTGATGAACAGCCCAAAACTCTTACTGACTCACAAAGAGTCCGCTTTACCAAGGAGATTAAAGGTGGGTCTCTTCTCTTCTCTTCTCTTCTCTTCTCTTCTCTTCTCTTCTCTTCTCTTCTCTTCTCTTCTCTTCTCTTCTCTTCTCTTCTCTTCTCTTCTCTTCTCTTCTCTTCTCTTCTCTTCTCTTCTCTTCTCTTCTCTTCTCTTCTCTTCTCTTCTCTTCTCTTCTCTTCTCTTCTCTTCTCTTCTCTTCCCTTCCCTTCCCTTCCCTTCCCTTCCCTTCCCTCTCCTCTCCTCTCCTCTCCTCACCTCTCCTCTCCTCACCTCTCCTCTCCTCGCTCTGTTATTTTGCCAGAACCAGAAAGCTTATCACAAATGCAGCACAATTATTTATCGCTCGTATCGAATAGTAAGCACCAAAGCAACCGCCTAGCAACAACCCAGAACACCTAGCGACCACCCCTCCTTAAATTTGGTCAGGTGAGGTCATTGGATGAGCTCAGCGTCTAGCTCGGAATTTGTCATGCTTTATGTCTTTGGATAAGATGAGTCATTTTGATATTGTGATATGCTAAACAGTGATGCATACGAATGTTATTGTGTTGTTTTGTAAATAAATTGAAATAATCCTTTTTACCTGTTTTCATGCATTGCAAGAGGAATGATTCTGAGTGATGTTATATCAGCACAGGGTTGAAATGTACCGTCAGTAATTGCAAAGCGCTTCGTTCAAGTCATGCACTGAAGTTCATAATAACTGTTGTGAATTACTTGACGGCGGTTACACATTTCCCTGTTTTTACTTATTTTCCATGTTTCCCATGCTCTTCGACCTGTTTAATCTGCTGGTCTCAAACAAGGTATCAGTGACATCAGAGGCACCACGTGCTGTTTTCAATCGGTTCCAAACCGACTCTTTAATGTTTTTGTACTTGTATGTCTCGTGTTTTAAAGGTTCTGACATATTCGCGTGTTTGCTTGTGTTTTGTTGTTCTGTTTGGACGCCGACAGGCCTGAAGGTGGAGGTTACGCACTGCGGTCAGATGAAGAGAAAATACCGCGTCTGCAACGTCACCCGTCGCCCTGCTAGTCACCAAACGTGAGTATCGTGACCGGGAACGTTCGGTGAGGTCGTTAGAAGTCAAAGTCTCATTTTCGTACAGGTTTCATACATTTTAACAGGCTAATGTTGGATTATAATAAATTAGCTTGTTGCGTGTTCGTGCATTGTGTTTTAATGCCGGACAGTCAGGTTTAGAAATTTCACGTTGTAAATCCGGGTTTGATATTTTCTTCACTGTCGGTTTTAAAGTGAATGAATGTTTGAGTGTTTTTTTTATGGACCACTATTAGAATTGACTTTTTCCTTGTCAACAGGTTTCCTCTTCAGCTGGAGAGCGGACAGACAGTAGAATGTACGGTGGCTCAATACTTTAAACAGAAATACAACCTGCAGCTGAAATACCCTCATCTGCCCTGTCTTCAGGTGGGCCAGGAGCAGAAACACACCTACCTGCCTCTTGAGGTGAGTCCTGTCATTCCCACTTTCAAAGTAAACACGGGTGAGATTCTCATCTCTCACACGCTGATGTTTGTGCAGGTCTGCAATATTGTAGCGGGGCAACGTTGTATCAAGAAACTGACAGATAATCAAACATCCACCATGATCAAAGCCACGGCACGTTCAGCTCCCGACAGACAGGAGGAGATCAGCAGACTGGTGAGTGTTGACCTCCAATCTTTTTTTCTTGCTTGTACCATGCCTTAAAAGTGTGTTGTTTTTGGAAAAGTGCATAGCGAAATGGTATTTCATCTTTTTGTCATTTATGATTGCTGACATTTGATCTATACTTAACCATTCAATTTGTTAATTTGGTGACACAATGAATTGTGGGTAATATCAGTCGTTAGAAAGTGTGTGAATCTGCGCCTTGAATTTTCATGGAGAACACCAGCCGGGTACTTAAAGATACTCATTTTAACAATAAGATTTGGACATGCTTCTTATTTCGAAGGCTATTTATGATAGACAGAATGTGTAAATTAGGATGCAGGACGAATTACTGAACACTTTTTGTTGCATTCCACTACTAAGTGTCTCTAGCATCTCTGAGATGTTTACTCAGGGATTTATTTTCTCTGTTTCTGATATCTTGCACCTCTCCATCACCACTCTCAGTCTTAACCATGGCTGAAGATGAGATCATGAGAGGTTCTTTTAATTTATTTATATCCGCTCGGTATCATTTTTTTCCCCGGTGATCTGATTTGATGAGGATCATTGAGCCGTTGTATCTGCTGAGATTGCATCATGAGTCACTGAGCTTCTGATTCAGATGTTCAGTTCTGGGTCTCGTACCTAACGTGTTGTTCCTCTCAGAATAAGAACATCGTCGAGGTTCATGTTCAGATGTTTGTGCAAACACCGTTTATAAACCAGACTGATTAATCTGAGATATTCATATTTGAATTTGTGTTTTTTTGTGGATTTACATAAATTAGTTTTCATTTCACTTTAATAAAAAACTGTGTGCAAATAGTGTGTTCGTTATACAAACTCTGAAATCACTTTTCATAATCCAGAAGGGTTAAATCTAGTTTCAGCCCGTCATTTTGTCCTCAACACGAGCCCTAACCAGAAATAAAAATGTATCTAAAATAGAATCTGCTTTCGTATTTAATTCTGCGTACTATGCATAACATGGAAAAGATTCCTTTAAAAATGTGTTGTAATGCCCAGAAAGAGGTTGAAATTTGTTGCTGGTCCAAGACAGTTTTAAGAATGAATTCTAATCCTGTTTTTATACCCAGATGAAAAATGCAAACTTTAATCTGGATCCCTACATTCAAGAGTTTGGGATTAAGGTGAAGGACGACATGGCCGAGGTGACGGGACGAGTTCTTCCTGCTCCGATCCTGCAGTACGGCGGTCGGGTGAGACACACAACACATCAGCGTATGGAGACTGCTGTCTTTCAGTCTTTTCTTCATGGCCTTAACCAGATTACACACGCATTCACAAAATCACAAGGTCTGCATGTGCCTGTTCTCTGTCACAGCTGAGATCAAGCAACGTCTTGTAAAAGCCGTGAGAAACAAGTTATTTTTACAGCTGTACACGTGTGAGGCACGACTGGATTCTCAAACTGCTCTTATAATAATCTACAAAACCGTCAACACCGAATCACCAATATATATATCCGTGGAATTAGTTGAGAGACCATTTCAAAATTAATTTATTATTTCTAGGTATTCGTTTAAGGTAACATGATCATTTCTGTTGGATTCTGTGAACTATATATTACTCCCAAATTTCAAATAAAATATTGTTTCTATTTGCAGAAAATAAAAACAGGAGAAACTGGTGAAAATAACAAAAATTAAACTGTGATTAAATTACAATTTGGGATGGTTTAAAGAAAATTCTGCGGCTGTATATTAAAGTCCCCATGAACCGGAAGTTGCGATTGTATTTACTTCTGTATTTTGTGGCATTTCAGAGTGAAATGGAATTTGTTCTGAGAAAAGTAGTGGGCGTGGCTTTCGTCTTTCTCTGCGATTTGATTGGATGCATTAAACAGCCGTTGCATTTTGAAGTGAAACTGGCAGCAGACTGACAGTTGAGGGGGAGGAGTTAACTGATGCTCCGCCCAAGCCGTCTAACATACATCATTTAAGATGGATATTCATTACAGGACAGAACTGTATTTTCAGATTTTAACTGAAGATTATTAGGGCACACAAATTTTAAAGTGTAAAATGTATTTAAATTTAAAATGTATGACCCACATTGATAAACTATTTACAATAAACACTGCGATATTTCATGAAAAAACAGGCATTGTCATTTTTTGTCACGGGGACTTTAAATAACTCAAATAACAAATTATCCGATTTTAAAGTTTTTCACTTGAACTCTATTCACATTTGTTATTCTAACAAAAAATTTAAAATGAAAATAAAAGTCTTTAAATGTCCCATCTAATGCTTTTAATAAATGTGGAAAACAAAAAATATACAGTATTATAATAATAAAGAATAAAATGACATAAAAAGCTGAAAATTATCAAATGATAAGAAATATATATCAATATTACAGGTTTGCATCCTTTGAATGTTGTTTGTTTCTGTTTATGAGGTCTTGTTTTGAACTCTTTCTTGTTGGTGAACAGAATCGTGCCATTGCGACACCCAATCAGGGTGTTTGGGATATGAGGGGTAAACAGTTCTATAATGGCATCGAGATCAAAGTATGGGCCATCGCATGCTTCGCCCCACAGAAGCAGTGTCGGGAAGAAGTGTTGAAGTAAGAGTCTCATCCGTCTCTACAACCATGTGAAAAGGAAGCGCAAGCACCTGAAAAATGCTGATTCTGATCTGTATCTTCCTCAGGAACTTCACAGACCAGCTGCGTAAGATCTCAAAGGATGCTGGGATGCCTATCCAGGGTCAGCCGTGTTTCTGTAAGTATGCGCAGGGAGCAGACAGCGTTGAGCCCATGTTCAGACACCTGAAGAACACGTACTCTGGACTTCAGCTCATCATCGTCATCCTGCCGGGAAAAACCCCCGTCTATGGTGAGAGCGTGTGAGGTCACACACGTGTTTGTGTGAATGAAGCCTGTCAGACCTTGATTTCTCTCTGTTGTGTGTGCAGCTGAAGTGAAGCGTGTTGGAGACACTCTTCTGGGAATGGCCACTCAATGTGTGCAGGTGAAGAACGTGGTGAAAACGTCTCCTCAGACGCTCTCCAACCTCTGCCTCAAGATCAACGTCAAGCTCGGCGGCATCAACAACATCCTGGTGCCACATCAACGGTGAGACGTCACTGCTGTGAACCATGTGTGGATGTGTGGTGAAAACATTCGTCTGTCATGAGTTTTAACACTTCTTTCTGATCCCCCTTGCAGGTCTGCTGTGTTTCAACAGCCCGTGATCTTTTTGGGTGCAGATGTTACTCATCCACCCGCTGGTGATGGAAAGAAACCCTCTATCACAGCTGTAAGCATTTTAACTTTCCATTCCAACTTTAAATTTAATGAGATTTTTATTAGATGCAAGTAGGGCTGTGCCATATACTGTATATCAGACATTCATAAGGATTTTGCTGTTGATATATTTCAAACATTTTGAGCTTTTCATTTGGACTTTACATTTCATTTCTCTGAGTGTCTTTATTGTCCTGTGTTTATGGAAGTTTAAGATTTCAGAGCGTCGTTTTAGTCTTATTGTAGTTTTAATTTAAATTAGCGTTTATTTTTTAGCAATTGTTGTATACTTATGTCATTTTATTATATATTTTTTTGTTGCTGTATAAGATTTTTTTTTTATTATTATGTTTATTATTACAATTTTAGTGCCTTAAACATTATTTGATTTTCCTATTATTCTTAGGCCAATATTTTACTCGATTCAATAAACAAAAACTATGTTTTATTTACATTTTGTATTAATCATTTATATTATTTTAATTAATTAATTAATTAATTAAGACATATATTTTGATTGTTTGTTTGCAAGATTTTCTTGCGTAATTTAATGTTTTTAACTTGCATTATAATACTTAAAATGTATAATACAATAAATTATAACACCTTTACTTAATTATTTTTACTTACTATATATTATATTACTTTTACAGTTGTATTATTAAGTATTATACTATATTGTAAGTAAAAGTATTATATTTAATATATTTTAAATCAAAACCTGCAGCATTAACAGCACAGATTGAATATAAAGAATATGGAGATAAATATGTGATGTATGCCTCATATTTAGAAATACAAATTTTGGTTTTATTACAGAATAGTAAATTAGTGCATATGAATGAAAATTATTAAATATTGTTTCTTCTAGCATTGGAAAAAATATCTATTCAGATTTTTTACTTAACACTTAAAAACATTTTGAATCCACTTAAGTTGTTTTGCTCAATAGAAATTTAACTCCATCATTTAGGTAATTTGCGGATAAATCCAAGCTTAAGAAAAAGAAACAACAGTGTCCAATTTTAATGTTAAATCTTTACTTGAGATTACTTCGGTTGTATTGTATAGAGAGAGTGAATGTAGTTTTATACACGTTACACAACTAATGACCACCCTGATGTTATGCGGGGTTGTGAAGCCGCCCGAGTTCATGTAACGGTCCTGAGTGCATAAGAACAGAACAGAGAAGCTGAGGGTGGATGTTCTGGAGGGGGCGGGCGAGAGGGCTTTGATGTGAGAATGGCCTGCCGATGAGTCACGTTTGAGGAGGAAATGACATCACCACACACCCTGCTGTACGCAACTACTTGTAAACTCGTAGTCTTTCTGCGGTTGCCAAGCGATGGTGACAAAGGGCTGAGTCATGGAGATGGACCCGCTTGAGAACCGCCTCATGATGTGGGCAGAGAATAAGAGACAAAACGGATGGTTTTCGGCAACTAGAGGGCGTCAGTTTTCTTATACCGAACGTCTGGTTTGTGTTATTCATTTCTCTGGTGCAGAGTTTGTAATCTTTTGCTCTGCCGTGTGCAAGGATGAGACAAAAACTCTTTCATCATTTATTCATCCTCATGTCATCCCTGTATTTCTGACAGGAAGATATTTTGAAGAATGTCGATAACCAAACAATGTTGAACTTGCATTGTATGAACACAAAACCTAATTTCTCAAAATATCTTCATTTGTGTTCCACTGAACAGGGTCATAAATAAAAAAATATTTTTGGAAAAAAATGATAAATATATATATATAAATGTATAGTTGGATATGGATAAACTGTAAGTCTGCTGTGATGTCTATGTAGGTGGTGGGCAGTATGGATGCTCATCCAAGCAGATATTGTGCTACGGTCCGAGTCCAGAGACCCAGACAGGAGATCATTGAAGACCTCTCGTACATGGTGCGAGAGCTGCTCATCCAGTTCTACAAATCAACCCGCTTCAAACCCACAAGAATCATCTTCTACAGGGACGGCGTTCCAGAGGGACAGTTACCACAGGTAATGACTTAAGGTTCCTTTGGGTTATAAAATTAGAAATCAAATCGGATTTCTTAAATCCAAGAAACTATCATTAAAGTAACATTAGTTTGTCTCTCTGTCCAACTTCAACATTAGTCTGTTTTGTAGCTGACACACGTTACGTATTTGTGGTCAATGGTCAACGTTGCGGTTGTGTGATGCTGTGGCTTAAGATCAATACGAATAAGGAATTAACGTTTGTGTGTGTGATTAGATTCTACATTATGAGCTGTTGGCCATCAGAGACGCCTGCATCAAGCTGGAGAAAGACTACCAGCCCGGCATCACTTACGTCGTGGTACAGAAACGGCACCACACGCGTCTCTTCTGCGCCGACAAGTCAGAAAGAGTGAGTTCTGAACCCACCACATGTCTACTGTCACCAGAACATCGATTAGGGCTGTCACGATATCACATGTTCACTTCACGGCTATCATGATCAAAATACTTTTCTGCAACGATACTATCACAATGTCTGGAGTTGATTGTTAATCCATGTCTTTGTTCAGATTGGAAAGAGTGGGAACATTCCAGCAGGGACGACGGTGGACACCAGCATCACTCATCCGTTTGAGTTTGACTTTTACCTGTGCAGTCATGCAGGTATTCAGGTGAGCAGATGTTCTGCGCTTTTGATCGTCATCGCTGTAGTGTTTCTTGAGTTGTCTCTGATCTGCTGTCGGTCTCGTCTCAGGGCACCAGCCGGCCATCACACTACTACGTCCTGTGGGACGACAATCGTTTCACTGCTGACGAGCTGCAGATTTTAACCTACCAGCTGTGTCACACATACGTGCGCTGCACCCGCTCTGTGTCCATTCCAGCTCCGGCGTACTACGCCAGACTCGTCGCCTTCAGAGCGCGCTATCACCTGGTGGATAAGGAACATGACAGGTGAGGCCATGATCTGTTTTATATTTTTTCATTGTGTGTATAATAAAAATAAAAACTTTTTCAAGTGTTTTATTAGTTGGAATGTGTCAGGCTTTGATATTGTTATACACATTTCCCCACCCAAATGACTTTGGTTACATCAAGAATCATGTTTTATATTGTGCATTCCAATTAATATATATGAATTTATATAATAATGATTCAAGCCATAATATCAAAAAAATTGAGCTAACTAACACATTAAAACATAATAAAAACATGTTTTTTTTTAAAGCAGAGTTAATTTTGGAACCAAACTCATTTTATATAAAGGTGACATGTTTTTTTGTTTGTTCGGTTTTACAAACAAAAAAATACTGTAGTATACTGTACTTTTAGTGTTTACTACAGTAAATTGTAGTACATGGAAGTATTTACTACGCTTTGTTAATGCATTCCACATTATTCTGAAAATTTAACTGTAATTATGTGATGAAATGTAGTGAATATTGTAGAATACATTACATTTAATAAAGCATTCTCTTTCTTTCTTCTATTAAATTCTTATATAATTTATTTGATTAACGTTATGATATCAAAGTCAAACAGTGGGCGTGGCTTTCGTCTTTCTCTGTGATTTGATTGGATGCACTGTAGAAGAACAGCTGTTGCATTTTGAAATGGAACTGGCAGCAGACTGACAGTTGAGGGGGAGGAGTTAATGGATGCTCCGCCCAACCTGTCTGTAAGTTTAGTTTAGTTTAGTTATTTATAGAGCACATTTAATAGACCAACCATTGCTTTGGTTGGTTTTGGCACAAGAACATTTTCTCCTCCGTAACCAGCCAACTCGATCTTAACTGCATTTTATTTTTGACTTCTTTTTATTTTATTCTAAAGCTGACAAATAAGATGGTTTTGTTGAACTTGCAATGCAAAGTGTCAATTTCACAATTCTTATCTTGGATGTGTTGAGTTTCTAAATGTCGTCAAATTTAGACACCACACTTGCTCATCAGTATATCGGGGCTGGTGACAAGCAAATATTTCACAAATCCTGTTGTTATATTGATAAATGAAGCCCATTGTCTTTGCACTTTGTCTGGCTAGTCCTATAGGCCTATCTTGACATGGTTACAGAAGCAAAACATAAGATTGTTGTCATGTTTTCAACCTTTTTCTAACCCGTGTAGTGGAGAGGGCAGCCACGTCTCCGGGCAAAGCAACGGCCGGGATCCACAGGCGCTGGCCAAAGCTGTTCAGATTCACCACGACACCCTGAGGACCATGTACTTTGCCTGAGACAGAGAGGTTTCTGTACCACACCCCGCCCGGTCACCACACTACCACTCGAGCCAGTAAACTGGGTGCTAGCAGCTCTATGAAGCCCACTAACGTGAACAGAACTGAATACGGAGTCTCACACTTTGAGTTTTGTTGAACCCGACTGACCTATGCTCTTTTTTTTTATTTAACTGTGTATTATTGTATACCACCTTCGCACTCCCACATGTACGTTCGTATGCAATACGGAGGGAAGGAATGCAGACAAACTCGTCGTTTTGTAAGCAACCACAAAGATGCCTCTCAACCTGTACATCCGGCTGATGTGGAGGAAATGTTTTACTTATTGCATTTTGAACGACAGTATTTTTTATTGTGACTTTGCTTTTATTTGTTTTTTTTATTATTATTCTGTTTTTGTGAAATACATGGTACATTAGCACTTAGTTTTAGTAGTAAGACACCACGAGCCCAGCATTTATAGTCTGTGAAGCTGCAAGCGCGCAGAAGGTGATGGACTGTAGCAGGTGTCTCTCCAGCGTTTCGCAGTGGTGTCACGGGTGTAGCCAAACGTATTTAGACTTTCCTCTTTAGCTAAGAGCGACTGAATTAGCATAGATGGACCACAGAGTGCGTTACTGTACTCGCATCAGCATTACACCGAAACCAGCATTATGCACCAACCGAATGCAATGCCAACTCTTCAAAGCGACTCTTGTCTTTTAAAGGGATAGTTCACCCAAAGATTTCAATTCTTTTGTCGTTTTTTCTCCCTCATGCCGTTCTTAGCCTGTATTACTTTCTTTTGCATTTTTGACTTTCTTTATTGAACCTCATTGACACAAAACCACAGAGACATTCTGAAAATATCTTCTTTTGTATTCCACGGATGAAAGAGTCACAAACAGGTTTTAAATGACATGAGGGTGCATAAACTGTCCCTTTAACATGCATTTTTGTTCTGCATGTGATTCAGCCGTGCTCCTTAAGTTTGTTGCTCGTTTTGTCGTGAACGTTCTGGTGCACGTAGCTCTTCCTCCAACTGAAGGAATAGTTGAGCCAAACATGTATATTTTGTCATCATGTAGTCACTCTCAAGTTGTTCCAACTCCGTATTCATTTGTGTCACCAAACATATTCAAGATCCTGTTTTCCATACAACGAATGTAGGTTTTGTTCAGTGGCACCCCCATTTTCTCTATTGTCGTGACATTCTTGATAAAGTTGACTTTGTCCACTAAGCTGGAAGTACAATTTTTGCAATGTAGACGCGCATTTAAAAACAAGTTCTTTAGAAGACAAGGTATATGTAGTTTATTTTTAATTCTATATGACTGCTTATATAATGCTTTTTTATATTAAAGGCTGACGATATGAAGCTCCATCCGCTTGTTGTATGCAAAACAGAATTGTTTTCACAACATGGCCAAATAATACGGGTTTGGAATAACACCACTTTATGATGACATAAAGAGTTTTGGGGGAACTTTTCCTTTAAGACATTTCTTCCATTGACCTCTGTAAGCAAAGCCAAAACGCCGGTGAAAACGACCCGCGGCACATTTCAGAGGTTGAGACGCACAATCTGGGCTTTCCTTTTTTTATCGATGCAGAAATCCAACATCGCAGTAATACCTGTTTGTATATAGCAACCCACTATCCTCCCTCACACAGAGGCCACCGACATCCCACATCACCCCACGCTTTCACCCTGTGTTATTTTCAAAGGTGCCGCCGGTAACACTGCCACATTTCCTACACAACTCACAAGCACCTTGTACACACTCACACTCACTTTTATCGCCAGTTTTATTGCACCTTTTACCTTCGCCTGATGTCCGTCGTTGCCGTGAGTGTATGGTGGGCATGCAGGTTATAGTCCACGGGTTAGCGGGAACGTTATGCCATGTAACCATGTCATATATTGGATTAATGAAATGCATGTTTAAACTGAACTTGTGTTGTAACTGGAGCCTTGTAGTAGTGCACTTAATATCTGATGCCCTATTTTCTCATTTGCTTTAAATGAAAGGTTCACCCGATTTTTTTTAATTATGCTTCACACAAGAAGTTTGAAATGACACAAGAGTGTGTAAAGCGTGACTGAATTGCCATTTTTGGTTAAACTGTTTGTTCAGTTTGCCTCAAATCAGCCTCAAAGCCTAAAAATGGTCTGTTGAAATCCGAAACAAGGATACAACGGTTAACCATGTTTTATTTTAAATCATGTTTATGAGATGTATACAAAGACGTGCTTTTATATATAAGGTTTTACCGACCCAGCGAAGCGGTTTTTATTGACGCCCCAGTGTATGAACTCAATCTGGTCTTTCCTAGACTAAATATTCAAATGCAGTACTTGACTCTCAGAAGCCACGGGCACCTCGTGGGTGAAGAACAACACGGAGGTGATTGACGGGGTGACTGGAGAGTTCACCTAACCTCACTTTTAAAGCAATATTATGCCACTGATTAAGAACAGTCCTGTCATAGCACTTCCCAATAGATTCAGTGAACGGACACGTAAGACAGTCATTTTGGCTCGGTATTTAATAATAGTGAGAGGACTATGTTCAGAACGGTATTTTTTAAAGAAAATAAAAGTTGTTTTTTATTGAATACTGCGTGTTGAATGGTTATTTGCTTGGGGTTTGAATTTTTATTGGTATTTCATTATGTAAGTGATAGAAAGGAGCGAGTTTTTGCAGTCAGTTGCTGAATGTATCCTGACCTCGGCATTCATTGCTATTACTTGCAGACAACATGTAGAGTTATCTGCGATTTATTTACTTTTTGACGTTTAAGTAAAACAAGATGTTCAGCAAGAAAAAGTCTAAAATCATTTTAAAAATGTATAGAGTGATTAGCATCATTTTTCATTATTGAAGAGTAGACAATTTTATTGTAATATTGTATGTACTTTTTTTCTAAGTGCTTTGGAGAAAAGCGTCTGCTAAATGACTAAATGTAATGTCACAATAGAAATAGCCTAGTTTCTACAACGATGGTATTAGAAATTGTATTCAATCTTCCAAAAACATGGTTACTACACGTTTACTATAATAAAACCATAGTTACTATACATTATATTAAAATCATGGTTGGTAGACTTATATTATAATGAACCACAGTAATAATACTTAATTACAAAATAACAAATAATTGAATATAATAAAAACATGGTTTCTGTACGTTAACTGCAAAATAATCACGGTTAATTTGAAAGAAAATGACAAATGGACTGGCAGACTAAGCATTTTGATACCGTTAAAAACCTACAGCATGAAATGCGCCGTATGAAAGTCAATAAGTGAAGATAATGATGATTGACCGCTTCCCAAAGCCCCGCCCTCACCGCTGCCTCGCGCATCCCCTGGTAGCCAATCAGATCGCGGGACTGGCGGCAGGTCGTCGCGTAGCGCTCGCGGAGGATCAGACGCTCCATATTTAGCTCGAGCGAGTCTCTGGCTGTCAGAAAACCTCAAGACAGAGTTGAACTCCAACTCATTTCAACTCGCCTCAGGCGAAGCGCTACAAAACCTAGCGAGCTAGAAAAGTCACCAGCTTCACAGACGGATTTATCGGTGGTCGGGGACTTTGAGAGAAGACGATTTATTACGGGATTTTAATTCCTCTCAGACGGGGAATGTAGCTTAGCTGGTTAGCCCGATCACTAGCGGTAGCAGGCTAGCTGTGTGTCGAAGAGTGAAGGCGGCGTTAGTGCACTTTTCCGACGTAATAAC
Organism: Triplophysa dalaica; assembly: GCF_015846415.1. Lineage (NCBI taxonomy): Eukaryota > Metazoa > Chordata > Actinopteri > Cypriniformes > Nemacheilidae > Triplophysa > Triplophysa dalaica. Next base: position 21,949,955 of record NC_079553.1, on the reverse strand, counting down.
GATATAACATCTCAACAGACCGCCACGGGGTTCCCTGAGACGCGTTTGTGAAGGCGTCGCCGTCACAGAAACAGCGATTCGGTGCTGTTTCGTGGAGGTTGACTGGGAACTTCTCGCTTTAGCGGGCTGGCTAGGCTGGCCGTCACGTCAATCTGTCAGTCGAACCTAAAATCCGGACCAGATAGGGATCCAAACTGGGGAGGAGGGAGTGACACGAAACTTCCCCTTGAGGTCCGGAGGGCCCCTTTTGATATTGGAGCTTTTAGGAAGCCGTTTTTGGAAGGGATTCGAACCCACAACCCGCGAGGAGACACTTGGTCCGGTTGTCACAACCGGTTCGGGCGGCCGAGGGGACTTATTCTAGGTCCGACTGTCTGAAGTTCGTCTACTGCGGGCCGGGGACGGAACCGGACAGAGACCTCATGAATGGAAATCGGCACTACAGGTGTGTATGATGTTGAATTTCTCACGTGCAGCTGTCTGTCATGTCCTTTCTAGTGCTTTAAGATTGAAGGGAACTTCGAGTTTGGTTTGTAAGCAAAGTATTTTAAGGCTTTTAGTGTGTGTATGTATCCCTGCATCATGAAGATCAGAGCATCGTTATTGTTGTGCAGGTGTCTGAGATTCTGATGGATATATTTAAAACCGTCGGATAATAACGTAATGGATAAATGGAAATCAAAAATGGATAATACGGTGGTAAGTAAATGTTAATTTCGAGTGCATGTGTGCTTCTTGGCATATTAAACGCACATATTGTTTATTACTTGGACTTTGAACATGTTACATCATGTTGACGACTAGAAAGTAGAGAGATGCTTGGCTTTAGTATTTGTGTAAAGTTCAACGTTTGAATATAAGAACTTGAGCCTGTCAAAGTTTTTTGTGAATCATTTTGAATTGAATTGGCTTCCCACGTTCATAAATGTGTCAAGTTATAGTTTTAAACACTCGGAAAGTCGTGGAAATTAATGAAATAATTGAAAAAGCAACGACAGCATATATGATAAGAAGTAATAATACTATTCAAATGAAAAATGTTTCATCCAATTGAGTAATATGTGTCTTAATGATTCTTCACAAAAAGATTCTCAGTGTTAATGTTTTTGGAAAATCCTCATTCGGTTATCACAAATGACTTGAAATGTGATGTAAATTCATTCAAAATCAGAATCCTGCTTTTCTGTCTTTTTAAAGTAATGTTCATAGGTTAATTTTGTGAGGTCTCTTGTTTGACTCTCCAAATGTCTCCTGATCTGTAAAGACATTTGTTTGAGAATCGTCTTCTTTCTACAGGCTTTTGTTTCTTTAATGCGTAATATTAAGTGTTTACGCTAGTATTTGATCACAGTTTTCTTGTATTGTGCTTCAGATGAGTGCGATTATCTCATTGTACCTCATGATGGGCATTTTAAAGACTGTGACTACATTCTGTGGTTTTTAAGTTATGAGTCATTTTGGTTTCAAGAGGCACTAGTCATATTGAGGGGGGGGGGCAGTTTGCCTCTAATAGTACATGCTGAATGTGGGTTAAAATCGGGTCAAGAGGCAATGTCTGGGAAAAGGCTAGTGACCTCCCATAGCCATACTGACCTTAAGGTCAGGAGTTTATTATTTGTAGAGATTTGTAACACTGTCTTTTTCTATTACAAATCTTATAAGGACTATTTCTCTCCTCTCTGATTTTTCAATGTGTTACTTTTTTGAAAACAACATGGATTTCTTTGTTTGACTAAGGGGTCTACATGGGCTGTGGGAGGTCTCATACTTGTCACCTCTGAAATAACCCCATCCGATAGGGGCTTTATAAAGAAATTTTTGCTTGTTAATTGGATTTCCCCTCATAATATACTCATTTGTTCTTCATCAATGATATGCTGTTGTTGGGAAATGAGGGTGTTTCAAGTCTTTGAGAGTAGAACCAGAATGTGTCTGTCTGTCTGTCCCACTCTGCTCTCTGCTGTGCCTAACAATGTCCCTCATAGCTTTTCTAAATTCACATTAAACTTTATCAAGCCTATCTTCCTAAATACTAAATATGTCGTGGTTAGAAATATTTTATAATCCCAAATGTTTCCTGTTGCTCAACCATCAAGGGTCACCACCAAAGAGAGGCGAGCCCTGTTGTTTCACTTTGAGATGTTACTACAGGTAGGTGGGTAGTGGGTACGGGCCAAAATGATGTAATTTTCCCACACAGGACAGGTTGCGTAAACTGTTTTTGGAACTTTCAGGAGCCTTAACTCATCCCCGCCAGCCTATTTAAAAAAAAGTTGCCAGCCTACGCTAGCGTTTTTATAACATTTCACCAAATTTTAATGGCTCACAGTACATTTTCTGTAACATTTATATGGACAAACAATATGTCCAATGAATGAACAGAGTCTCTGCTTTTAAAAGTAACCGTATTCTATCTTAATTAGTTCTTTTTATATCACTCCTTAAATGTGGGTAGGTTTCTTCAAAAATGCATCACTTTGATTTAACAGCTGAGATAATAAACATTTTTTGTGAAAAACTCCGCCCAGATTACACTCGGAAGAATCCTTAAAAACCGATAAGATACTGTATATACGTTCTAGGTTCTGGGATTCTGTACTCTTTCGCAAAGGTGTGATACAGCGCCACCTACTGTACAACAGTACAAACACTGATTGGCGTAATAACTCATGTTTGGCGGGGAACGATTTTTTTTTAATGAGAGAGTCAATGGCGGTGAAAGAGTTAAAGGCGGGGTTTCCCATTTCCGAATTACGCTTGTTTTGACAAAGTCGGGCTGAGAACCAAAACAACCTTGTAGCCAATCAGCAGTAAGGTGCATAGTGCACTGGATGGACATAAGTAGAGCTGAGCGCTGATAAAGGCAAAAGATGGGGGCAGGGGTGTGTCTGTTTTGGTGATTTGAACATCAACAACGGTTATGAGAAATCTGACATCCTGCCATTATGGCACAGTTACTGTATCTATTTAGGGCTGCCCCCAAATAGTCAACTTAACGTTACTCGATGTGAAGGAGGCTTGGTCGAATACCTTTCTTTGGTCGGTTAGTCGCGAAATTCAAATAAAAAAAAACTCATGTGACGTCACACAATCAGTATACACGTTAAAACTTTATGGCGCTGCGCAACTTGGCCAGTGTGACATCACAAGAAACATTTGTATTTGCATTGTATTCGTTCTGTTTAAATTATTTCCTCCACGTTTTTATAAAATATATTTGTCCTAAACCATTTAACCAAAGAACTTCTAGCCTTTTTATTTGTTTGCGTTGTTTTGTACAAAAACGTATTTGTTTGTAGCCTGTTCTTTTTTATTCTAATGTTTGTTGCGTTTATTCATTCGTTCATTTTCATTAATTTCCCTCTTCAATATAATTTTTCAGTTAAGTGTTTTTGCTATTTATTTATTTATTTTGCTTTGCACAAAATTGTTTATGACTTGTCCATAGGCCTCTTTTATCTTTTATTATTTACTTTATTTGTACTTTTTACTATTTTTCTGCTTAATATTTTATTTTGTACTAATATTCTTAAGAGTTAAAGTTTGCGGTATGTTTATTTATTTGATTTCTTTATTTTTTCCCTTTAAAAAATATTTTTTTTACGTTTATTTTATTCAAAAGGGTTTTTACTGTTTATGGTTATTTTTTTGGCAAGTTCATTTGACATGTAGCTGATGTTATAGTTTGTATTTTTGTTAGTTAATTATTTAAATGTACAGGCAGTCTCCTTGCTGTTTTTCCAACACATGATAATTATACATTTTTCTGGTGTTTTGCTGCGGCTCATATATATGCCCTTTTAAGCTCTTAATTTTTATTTTAAATGTTTTACTATTATGATTTAGCATTTCTCTGTAATTCGGTTAAAATCTATTTTCTTAGCTGGTAAACTTAGATTATTTTTTCCCTTGTGTATATACACGCAAGTAATTATGTTGATATGATTAATGGGCTATTATTCGAATAATTGCTGAAATGAAGGGCTACTAGTCGACTAGGAATATCTTTAGTCGTGTTCAGCCCTAATCTATTTACAGCACTTTTAGTTGTTTACACTTTGCCCTGTTGCTGTGTGCTCATGACTTTTAATCGCAGGTCTTTGGTTGAAGGCAAAATGAGAGCAGGAGGTGAGTCCTTCCTGCATGCTTAAGCCCATTGCACATCCGAAATTTGCGTCCGAAATTCCTGCATGTTTAAAAATAAATATGACTGTACATTATTGTCAATCACATTTACACACTGCCTCCGATTTTTTTCTTCCGTCATAAAAAAAATTCGGAACGGCTTCGATATATTTTTCGCATCCGTCAAGCATTTTGAGTGGCATTTTTAACAATGCAGAGACATGGTATAAATGACAGGCAAATACAAATAAATGCATAAGAAAATTTTGGACTGTATGTATGTGCAAAGACCGTCCACAATACCCTCTTTTGCCCCACCCATCGACTGTAAACAGATGACATGGTTTGGGTGGATTCTATGGAGAGTGCAGTTTCCTTTAAACTTGTGTTATGGAAAGGGGTCACTGCTTTTCATGTAAAATTAAACTTTGTTGTCACGATTGCTGTCTGATTGATCCTATTTTTCGCTGTAAAGCTTCTAGGTCTGTCTGCCAATGCTTGGATTTTGTTGTGTGAAACCAAGAAAGAATTTTCTTCTAGAACCATTATTTCACCAGTTATAGTCATCAGGTTAGAATGTTTAAAACAAACACCAAGACAATAAAAACTTTGATAAAAAATAATATATTTATTGCCTGTTTTCGTGTTTTTCATTTAGATGCACCGATATGCCAATTTGAAAAATTCAACTGCATATCAGCGACAAATACATTGTGAATATTCAGACCGTTGTCTAGTAACCATGACCTTTCAAGAATGTTATGCTTTTTTTACAAACTTCGACAAATCCAACAGGAAAGGATGCTTAAAAGTGCACAGGCCATAAATTAAGTAAAACATGGTGGATATAAGGAAAGCCCTCCGTACTGGCTTGTCAGCCTGGGGAATGTTTTCATGGCGGTAACATACGTGGGCTTAGCAATCTCTCTGTCTACATGAGGCCCTCTATTGCTTTTAGGGCCTTTTTTCTTTGAAAGTTGGTTGGGGGATGGCAGAGGGGCTCGTTGAGGGGAATTTATACAGGAAGAGAACCCAGACGCAGATATTTGAAGGTAAGAGAAGCAGGCATTGACATAGACTATGCAATAGGGTTCTTTCTTTATATTTATTGACCATTTTGTGTTGGGTTCAATTTCTCACTTTCTGCTGGCATATTGACCCATTTGCCACAAAGTGTTTCATTCATTTGAGTTAGAATTTTTATCCAAAATGAATGGTATTCATTCAGCTACACTGCTGGTGTGGTCAGGGGTTCAGGCTGTTTTCCCCTGCGTACCTTGCCACATTCCATCCCCCCTAACCCTGCTTTGATTGGTTGGTTGGGGAATATACTCCACTTGATAAAATCACCATTAAAGCCAGTTGCAGAGGCGCGTTAAATATTGAATATTAAACATTATTAAAGGCCTAAATAATATATTCCCCCTAGTCCTTGCAGCCCTGCAGAATGCACAATGATGATGCCATTGCTTGAACTCTGTATCCTCATCTCCGTATTACCGTATTTTCTCATAAGTGCTGTTTGGTGGTGCCGTGCCAGTCGGTTTGCCAACTGTACACATGCGAAGTCGCACACGCTTCAACTTCCCATCACGGTTCTGTCACTCATCGTCTGAACTCTGCGCCGTGACTGATGCCTTTGTGTCCTGTCCGCTGAGCACTCGTCCTGTTCCCACAGCCCAGGCCTCTGGATTAGACTCACAACAGCTGTATTGTGTGTGTGTGTGTGTGTTTGCTGTAGTTTGCTAGGCAGAGTTAGACAGCCTGGAATACAGTAGCGCATTTATCGGTGAAAATGTAGTAAAAGACCAGATTGGCTGGTCAGCAGTTAGTGAATTCTTCAGCCATCTTTTGCTCAGGCTGATTTTAAACTACATTATCGTCCCGTTTATGGTTTTGTTATGGTAGTATTTGGTCGGTATACTTGGTACTTAAGGCTGCACAGTTTAGGATATTTGAGGCTAGTTGATATATATCCTTATGAAACCTCGTATGTCTAAATTCACTGTTTTCCATCAAATGGAAAAACACTCAACTCAACTCAACTCAACTTTATTTATATAGCGCTTTTTACAATTTTCATTGTTACAAAGCAGCTGTACATGAGACACATTTAATACAAGTATGAATTCTAAAGCAGCCCCCCCGGCCAGGCAGATAGTGCAAAACAATATGCAAACGGTGGTGAGGAACCCAAAACTCCCATCGAGAAAAAAAACCTCAGGGGAACCCAGGCCCAACCAGGGGATTCCAGTTCCCCTCTGGCAAAAGCTGCTGCCTCTGCACAAGCTCATCAGTGCTTGCACAACAAGGCTTAATAAAAATATAAAAATTAAAGATTATCATTAACAATCTAATAGCATTTGAAATGTTGTAGAAAAAAAACAAAGTTGTCGCGTCCTTTATCCAGCTCTATCCTCTTAGCACTTGTCAGGTCACCGCTTCCCATTCTCAGCTCTGCCATCAGGTCTGGGCATGAACTGCATCCTGCGGTAACCTTGGAACAAAGAGACAAGACTGGCTGAGAGTAGAGTACTGTTCTGCACTCTTTGATGCAACAAGTACATCATTTGTTGTTGGATGTGTTCCTGGTTCCGGTTGATCTAAATAATGCAGCCTAAATCCTCTGAGGATTAATATTATGGAGGTGTAGTGTATGCAAGATTAAAAAGATGAGTCTTTAGTCTAGATTTAAACTGACAGAGTGTGTCTGCCTCCCGGACCGTGCAGGGAAGAATATTCCAAAGTTTAGGCGCTAGATAAGAAAAGGATCTACCACCTGCACTTGATTTTGAAATTCTAGGTATTACCAACTGACAGGACCCCTTAGAGCGTAATGTACGTGGTGGTCTGTAATACAATAGAAGTTCATTCAAATACTGCGGCGCTAGACCATGTAGGGCTTTATAGGTAATAAGCAAGATCTTAAAGTTAATGCGATGCTTTATAGGTAACCAGTGCAAGGTTGACAGAACCGGGGTTATATGCTCATACTTTTTTGTACGTGTAAGAACTCGAGCTGCCGCGTTTTGAACCAGTTGCAGTTTTTGTAATAGGCCCGCAGGGCAACCACCTAGAAGTGCATTACAGTAATCTAGTCTAATCTAACACTGTAATTTTTAAATAATAAGCTATATACTGTAAAGTATTTTAATCATTTTGATTGGTTAGATATATTTGCATAACCCAGTGACAAACACCAAGGGTGACTAGTAAGACAAAAAGGCAAAAAAAAAAAATGGAGATGCGATATGTATAAATACTTTACAGTATACTGTAATATATATAAAGGGATGCCACAAAACTCAATATAATATTGAACCGTTCAGTACGACCTCCACGGTTCAATACGTGCTAGTGAATTAAGGTTTTCCGGTTTTGCGTTTCAATTATTTCCGTGTTTAAACCAAAAACTGACGCGATTTTTGCTTAAAGATAATAAAATAAGTAAAGTTAAATAAAGAGAATTGCAGTTAAATAGTTTTTTTTCCTGTTCCTGTTACACAAGCAAATAAGTATGAAAAAACACTTTAATGTGCCAAGCCATCAGAACTGAACCAAATACCGTGGATGAAAAACCAAGGTTTGTATTGAATCGTGGGTGAGCTGTTTGTTGCATCCCCAGAAGAGTGAAGAGTTTGAAGAGTTTGTTTCTGAAATGAGAACTCCGTTTTTACATATTTTCAAAACTCATCTGTTTTATTGTGTTATAGTAGTTTGCTAGTTTGAGTTATTATGGCTTAAATCAAAACAAACCAACTGCGGTTTGATTGATATTAATAAAAAAACATGATTTTTCATGAACAAACTCTTCATATCTAATTAACTCTTCACAACTAATTTGTATATATTTTTTGATATTCCGAAACAACACATGCATTACAGATTTTGTTTAATCCTGATCTCACAGCTGATTGGTCGACAATAAACATTCTTATATGACGTGCAGCTTCAATGCTTTCAGTGTAGATGAGGACAAGCTGCCGCGAAACAACGTCAGCCGCTTCCAGTGTAGGCATGGTGTTATTGTGCAAACATGGCCACGGTGTGAATGAGTTCCTGCGGTAATGATTCAGAGGGCGGCAGCAGAAGCAGTACTGCCTCTCAGCCCAATGATGAATTATTGTTAATCACTCTTTCCACATGGAATCCAGAAAATTGTGCATTATCTTAATTTTTTTGTTTTGTTTTTGATCCACCTAAAATTACCGGCTGCGTTCTGATAGCATATCTCTGTGAATGTCAGACTCCAGTCATGGTCACTTCGAGCCTTTCATGTTGCTGCCTGTTTACGGGTCACCTGAGGACACCGGTGTTTGCCAGCAGTCCGGCGAGGAGAGCTTTCTCCCTTTTCATATTTTTGGGGGGTTTTGAGCTGCTGGCGTTTTTCTGTCTGATTTGAAGATGTACTGACAAATGAGAGGAATGAAGCTCCTATAATTTTGCCATCACAGAGCAGACTGTCTCTGTCCTCGTTTTTACAGGGCATTTTAATGACAGGATGTTGAAATTACGGAGTCATTTCCGATACTCCCGTGTCTTCAAAACATAATGAGCTGAGGTCTGACAGTTTTTAGCTAAACAAAGAAATTTATACAGATTTGTAACAATCTAAGGGTGAATAAATGATGACCCTTTTTTTTTGTCAAATATACCTTTAAGCGTGTTATGGTCAATTCTTAGCATGGATGGCAGTCGGTCACAGTTTACTCATTTTACAACTATAATATAGCAAAGATTGTGAAATGCATTCATACAATAGCTCACGAGACAATGGAAGAATGTAGATTATTAAAAAAACACAAATGTTGTATAAAATTTTTTTTTCTTGAGGGTCTATATATGGTAGAAAACTAAAACATAGAGCTATGCATCAGCATATATAATGTAATTTTTTATGTTTTGTTCTTTTATTGCTTCAAAATTATGAGAGTTCCCTTAAACTCTTTCCTAGTTTTATGTGAAACTTTAGCTTTATTAAGTTTTTATTACTTTTTATTTTTAACATAAGGTTCCATAAAATATTTAAATATATTTTTAAATAATGTTGTAATTTTTTTTGTCAAAAAAATCAGCTAAATTTTTTAACTCTTTCTGAATTTTTGTGGTACTATCGTATGGTGAGTTTTGTTTCATTTCAGAATTTTTGTGTTTCTTCTTGTGATAAGATTAAATCATATGAGTAGTATCTATAAGTGCTGTGTTTCTGTTCATCCAGGGAGTTATAGATGATTTTCTATATTTTGTCACTTTATTTGATGTCACAAAGTGTGACCTCCAGCAGAAATATAAGCTTACTCGAATGACGATTTCCTTTTCTGATCCTTGCGCACTTCGTTTCTTTTTTTCTCTCTGTTATTCCGAGTGGCCTTGGTGCTTGGCTACGTTCCCTCTTAAGAGATGTGTTTCTGTGAGAGAGAGAGAGAGAGAGAGAGAGTCGTGTACAAGTGCTTTGGAGTGGGCAGCAATTGGAACAAAAGCTCTACCCTGAGACCAGAGTCAAGGAAGCGTGTGGTATAAATGACTCATTTGTAGAGTACAGTGTGTGGTTGAATGCGTGGAGGTTGAAAAGCACCGCCCACCAGCTTCATTGCCTCCACGAAAGCCCTCTCAAAACGTAAATCAGAAAATCCCAGCATCCTTTTCACACCCCTAAGCCTGGCTCTGAATCTAAATGTCATGCGTACGTGTCAGAGTGTCTGTGTTCAGAGTAACATTTAATCGTTATCAGTCTCCTCGAGGCGTTTTCCATGACAAAGGTTTGTGCCAGCGGAGCGACGTCTGGAGTTTCAGACCCCCCTGTGTGTCCAGTGACTTGTGAATGACTGGGGTCCTTTCGAAGAGCCTTGTGTCTGCTGTAGGAAGCCAAAAGCTGAAAACAAGGGAGGTCAGATTCCTGACAGAGCAGCTATAGAGAGTTGATTTAATTTAATTTAAGATTTCCAGAGATGAACAATTAAAAAAATTGTCTGTGAAAGAGCAAGACTTTTTCACAAACAATTTACAATGCATGATGGGCGTGGGTAGGTGCTTTTAGGTTTTTGCTTCATTTCCTGGCTGTAACCATGGTAACGACTGGGTTGATCTTCCTTTGGGGTTTGGGTTGTTCTTTACTGTCAATTTAACATTATTTTAAAGCGGTCATATGGCATCAACACGCGTTTTTCTGTGTATTTGATGTGTTGTAAGTTGCCCATGGATGTATTAGACACGTTAAACTGCAAAAATGTAAGTGTCAGAACAAAAGATGCATTGTATCCAAAACCGAATACTCTCCCAGACCTGCCTGAAACGCCTGGTGTAACCACACCCCCACAAATCTATATCAGGTCTTGGTATGATTTGACTAAGACCGCTCAAATGTATATACAAGTAAGGTGGTGTACCTGTCAGTACAATTGAAGAGGAACCTGATGTTCCAAATATGGTAAGAGACATACAATTTTTGTCACACGCTTGCAGTATTCCACCAATCACTACACACTGGTTAACTGCCCAATCATAGCACACCTCACTTTTCAGAGCCATGAGCTTTGTTAAAAATCTATGCATTTCCCAGAGGCGGAGCAAAGAAGAGATACAAACATGCAGGGTATGTGGAATATACAGCGTTTTTTAACCTTAAATCGTGTTAACACATTACATTACATCTAAAAAAATCAACAATATTCGTTTAAGCCGAGTCATATGACCCTTTAAATAAAATTGAAGTTAAAATGATTGACGAGTATGTTGAATTTAAGATTGTAAGGTTGTGATGGGATGCCAACTGTTGCATCGCAGCTAATGGGATCATTTAGGGCTAGCGCTTGGTTTCTTTGAGTGAATCTTGTTTCTCTAGTTGTCTTTCTAACACTGTTTGTTCTATACGACTTTTTAGACCGTGTGTGTCCTCTTCAGTAAAGATTATGAGTCAAACTGAAATGAGTCACTCTCAGTGGATCTCAGAAGTGTGCTGTGGGCCTGGACTTTATGTACCAAAGAGAAAAGAGACATCTAATCAAACCTTTGTCTGTGAGGTGAGAGATGTCTAGGACACTGAAGCAGCGCTCAATAACTGTGGTTCACATCCACTATGTTCAGTTCAAAAGAACCCGATGTTCGTGGACATAAATAAAACACTGCGTGTCTGAGGAAGGCAACAGTCGGTTCATGGAGCTCTCATTAATTCAGTTTTTTATTTATTTATTTTGTATTGTTCTTTTCCCCTTCCTCCTCCACAGAGGGCCAGGTTAGGAGGTTTTGTGTGGAAGGAAAACAAACATGCTTGTTTAACATGTGCATTTGATTGTCGGTGAGTCATTATCAGCGATGACTGTAGGCATTTTTCTTAAAGCAGCTGTCTGCCGGTGAGAGGATTAGTTTCACCTCTGTCACGGTTGTTTGAACTTGTCTCACTCTTGCTGGTGTTCGACCAGAACGACGACAAACGTTCCTTAGGGAACCGCCCATCTTTGAAAATTTCTATATGAACAAACCGGTTTACATGTTATTCTCATGCAAGAATGTTGTCATCATTTGCATGTTTTAATATCATGATATAATCACGAGTCTAACGTTTTGTCTCGTTTTCTCTGTGACTCCAGGAGACGTTGGGGCCCAGCCCCTGTTCTCAGTGCCTCGGAGGCCCGGCTATGGCACCATGGGGAAGCCCATCAAGCTTCTGGCCAACTGCTTCCAGGTGGAGATCCCCAAGATGGACGTCTACCTCTACGAGGTGGACATCAAACCCGAGAAGTGTCCTCGGCGTGTGAACCGGTAGGCTGTTCAGAATCTGAACCTCGTAATTGACTCTTGTAGACTTTCGTCTGATGAGAGTTGTCTTCGCAGGGAGGTCGTGGACTCCATGGTGCAGCACTTTAAGGTGACCATCTTTGGGGATCGAAGACCAGTTTATGATGGAAAGAGAAGTCTCTACACAGCAAACCCACTGCCCGTGGCTCCCGCAGGGGTGAGGGACACACAGAAACATTAAATCTGTCACAACACTTAGGAGTCATCTAAAAATGCGTGATCATCAAGAAGTTAAAATAATTAAATTGATCCTGTTTCTTTTATCCAACGCTGCCTCTGTTAAACTATATGTGTTGTTGTTTTGTGTCTGCAGGTGGATCTGGATGTCACACTGCCAGGGGAGGGGGGCAAAGACCGTCCCTTTAAGGTGATGATTAAGTTTGTTTCCCTGGTGAGTTGGCACTTGTTGCACGAGGTACTGACGGGTCGCAGTATGGCTGAGCCCCTGGAGCTAGACAAGCCAATCAGCACCAACCCTGTTCACGCCGTGGACGTTGTCCTCGCCACCTTCCCTCCATGAAGTGAGTGCAGGTGCTGCTATTATGTGTCCAGATATCTCGCACGCAGACAAACTTGATCTGCTCATTAAACAACGAACAGAGTTCCCATTATTACACCTTTTTCAGAAACGTAATTAATTGAAATACTTTTGATATTTTAGATTTTTAAAACAAAGATATTCTGCTTATGAAGTTTGTAGTTCAGCCCTAGTGAAAGCATTAAACCTCAATTGCCTGAATCATTTTTGTTCGGTTTCTCTCAGGTACACACCAGTGGGCCGATCCTTCTTTTCCGCCCCAGAGGGCTATGACCATCCTCTGGGTGGGGGTAGAGAGGTGTGGTTTGGCTTTCATCAGTCTGTCCGACCAGCCATGTGGAAGATGATGCTCAACATCGATGGTGGGGCTCTAGTTTGAGTTTCGATTTCAGTACTAGCTTGTAGATCCAAGATTTAGTTTTTCTCTCTGAGATGAGCAAAATAGAGACATGTCCTAGGCTGAAAAGTAAATATTTTATTAATCAAACAATTGATTAATAATTGTTCAATAAATTCTTAATAATGGAACATTCCTTGGCGTTTTCTAATTGGTGCAGCAGCACACATTACCAACACAACTAAAATTTCCCCCATTAATACATAAATGTATAATTGGGTCATGAAAACTATGACATAACACAGCTGTAACCATCAACATGTTTTACTGTTTTTTTTCTTTACTAATATAAAAATGAAAAAGAAGAAAGTACTTGATTCATACAAAATGTTTATTGGTCAACAAAACTCATTTCAAGCCTTCAGCTCACAGTATGAGAACATTTCACACTGTTGCCGTGGGGATGAAGAGCAGGGGCTCTCTGAGTGAGTGATGGAGGTTTCAGTGTCCCTCTGTCTGGTTGGTTTTCCCGCTCTCTAACTCCCACAAGTCAATTGGGTGTATTGTCTGCGCCGCCCCTTCTGTATTAAAAGAAAGGGAAAACTCTAACCGTCTGGATGTCTCTCCTTTCACTCACTTATTGTGAAAGATATAATGGAGCGTATGGGCTCAGAAAGAGCGCGAACGTATAAAACACATGAATTAGCAGTCAAACCGGCTTTGAGTTCACACCAACATTTGTTGAGAAGTGTTTGTGTGCACATACATTAAAAGAAACCATACTTTTTACTTTAGCAGCTTATTATTATAACAGCTTATTATAACTTAGTATTTTTTTGTATATTTATTATTTCTGACAGACAGATAAATACATATTTTGGTCTGTATGTCAATATACAGCTGTGGAAAAAATTAAGAGACCATTTCAGAGTGTTTTTCTGATTTAAAATGTACAATATCTTGGTAAAAGTATCATTTTTGTTTCATTCTGTGAAGAACATTTCTCCCAAATTTCAAATAAAAATATTGTATTTATTTGCAGAAACAAGATGCTCTGTATTTTTCCAGACCTCAAATACCGCAAAGAAAACAAAACAAGATCATATTCACTTTTTAAGCGATGAAACAGTCACATTTGTATTTGATAACCTGGATGTTAATTTCAGTGTCTTGTCATGCTATCAAGTCTTTCACATTGCTGTTGGATGACTTTGTCACTCCTGAGGTTAGATTTGATTGAAAATCAACAAACACTGGACTGAAATGAACACAAAACATCTAAAAATGATGATATGAAATGAACATTTGGAATGGTTTCTTAACTTTTTCTCTAGCTTATTTGTTTTGACAATGAGTGATGCTACTGATTTCTCATGATATGTCTTCTTTCCATACATTTGTAGCCACGTTTGATCAGTTTTGACTCTCTTCTGTTTTGTAGTTTCTGCCACAGCTTTCTACAAGGCACAGCCAGTAATTCAATTCATGTGTGAAGTTTTGGACATTCACAATATTGACGAGCAGCCTCGGCCACTCACAGACTCCCACAGAGTCAAATTCACCAAAGAAATCAAAGGTTTGACATTCTGTTTGTGTGACTGTAGTTGTGTTTTTCTGCGTTTTCAGCGTCTTTCTGTGTCTATGACTGCCTTTTGTTGTGTGTGTACTTGTGTGTGTTTACTTGCGTGTGTGTGTGTTTACTTGTGCGTGTGTGTCTTCCTCTGTGGGTGTGTACTTGTGAGTATGTGTTCCTGTGTGAGTGAGTGAGTGTGTACTTGTGTGTGTTCCTGTGTGGGTGTGTGTGGTTATTGCTGTCTGATTGTGTGGTTTATGTGCAGGACTGAAGGTGGAGGTGACACACTGCGGAACCATGCGGAGGAAGTATCGGGTCTGTAATGTGACCCGCCGGCCTGCCAGCCATCAAACGTGAGTCAAACAGTTAAAGCAAGTGAAGAGTGACAAGATGTTATTAATCACAATGTCACATTGATTTAAGATGAGTTTTTGGTAATTACACATCTGGTTTAGTGAAAATGTGTAAAAATAGCTTGAGGTTATAAGTGTCATCAATTGCAGCAACAGTTCATTTGTCAATGCATTGAATTGTGGCAGACAGTATTTCATGCAGTGTGCCCTGTATATTGTTCTAAGCATTTTGGCAAATGTAGCAGATATTCAATGAACACCGTATATTTATTTATATGTTGTACACATGCTATATACTACAAATAGTAAATCAAATTTGCCTTTGTGAACAATTCCCTAATTTTTTTGGTACCTGACTCCAAAAAAGCCATTCTTCTCTCTAGTGCCCTCTAGTGTTGGTTTAGGCAAATAACACTCTTAATTCTGTGCAGGTTTCCCTTGCAGTTGGAGAATGGTCAAACTGTAGAACGAACCGTAGCCCAGTATTTCAGAGAAAAATACAGCCTGCAGCTGAAATACCCTCATCTGCCCTGTCTACAGGTGGGCCAGGAGCAGAAACACACCTACCTGCCTCTGGAGGTGAGTCCTGTCATTCCCACTTTCAAAGTAAACACGGGTGAGATTCTCATCTCTCACACGCTGATGTTTGTGCAGGTCTGCAATATTGTAGCGGGGCAACGTTGTATCAAGAAACTGACAGATAATCAAACATCCACCATGATCAAAGCCACGGCACGTTCAGCTCCCGACAGACAGGAGGAGATCAGCAGACTGGTGAGTGTTGATGCCTTTATATACCTGCAGTATTGTAGTTCTTTTTTAGAACCAATTGTTTCACCAAATTATCGTTTTTAG
Source organism: Triplophysa dalaica (assembly GCF_015846415.1). Taxonomy (NCBI): domain Eukaryota; kingdom Metazoa; phylum Chordata; class Actinopteri; order Cypriniformes; family Nemacheilidae; genus Triplophysa; species Triplophysa dalaica. Next base: position 21,934,380 of record NC_079553.1, on the reverse strand, counting down.
CCTGTATGCTGTTTATGGTCCCCAAACAGTGTAGAGATTTAATATAGAAAGGTCTGCATTAATTGCCATTTTTAAATAAGACACTGTGTCATTTCATTCATATTCACCTTGTTACAACCGAGGCTTGCATAAGCATTTGTCAGCTATGTGTGTTATCAAACTGCAGTCCATGTGGTCGATCTGAATGGATTGAGTTTGATGTCTGGGCTAATAGAGGTCAGCATTTCAGAGCGCTAACTTTACTGTCAGCTGATTAGCGGCATTGGAGAGGAGTGCAGTGAACTCTTTACCTCACTCTCTACAGATTTACAGTCTGTCAGACGCGAGTACTCTGCTGATAACGTGCGACTGAAGCACCGCTGCACTTTGAATCCAAGCGGCCGACTGAGTCTTCATTTAGATGTGAAGATCTCAAAAATGGGTGTTGAGAGGCAGCGTAGGTGAAACGCTTCTGACATGAGCGCTGAAATGTTCTGCAAAGACAAGACTGGCTTTGAGACTAAGCTAAAAATAACACGGTGAGAGTATTTTTACACTTAGGAGTGTGGCAGGATCTGAGCGGAGGTTTAGTGAAGCACTTCTGGCAAACAGCCTGCGTTTCGCTCTCAGAATAGTGGACTACAGTTCACTGGTTAGTGTACACTGAAGTGTAATCCATTATCACCAATGTCGATGTGAATTAACCACCTTAGAATGTTGATTGTTTGTTTTGAATGGGCCAGTTTGAGCTTATGTTATTTTCAGAAAAAGCAAAAATCTATTTTGAAACAGTTGACTTTAAGTGCAACATCTTGACATGTTTTTTATGTCAACGAAAATAAGTTGTGTGATATTTAGTGTCTCCAAGCAGATGTGCTCATGTAGACCGCGTGGCTCTGTTTGTTTGCAGGTACGCAGCGCTAACTATGAAGCAGACCCCTTTGTGCAGGAGTTCCAGTTTAAAGTGCGAGACGAGATGGCTCACGTGACCGGGCGCGTGTTACCCGCACCCATGTTGCAGTACGGGGGCAGGGTGAGCACAGAGCACTTTATGGTACCCTTCTTTTCAATCACCCACATCTATGTGTGTCTGTCTGTTTGAATGGCCCGCTCCTTGAGTAAACTAACGTCCCCTAACTGCCACTGAGGCCATTGTGGCGTGTGTGTGTGTGTGTTACTACCAAAATAATATGTGTTTTTCTAGAGCTGTTATATAAAGTCACTTAAAAAAATATTGAATGTTTAATATTTTAAATGTTCTTCTATTCAGTTGAATGCATTTTGATGTTGTCTACTAGTCGTATACATTTGTACATGTTTTTATGGAATTACATACATATACAGTTTTATTGGTTCTTGTAAAGTTCGACTTTCAGTCTAGCAATGAGTTCTGCTTTGTGTACGCATGCGTGTTGTGTTTACACTCGTCCCGTGCAGCAGATGAACCGTACGTTGTTGTTACAGAACCGCACCGTGGCTACACCCAGTCACGGCGTGTGGGATATGAGAGGAAAACAGTTCCACACGGGTGTGGAGATCAAGATGTGGGCCATCGCTTGCTTCGCCACACAGAGACAGTGTAGAGAAGAGATTCTCAAGTAAGCCTCTGCCTGTCTCCACCGACAGACACAAAAGTCTGAAATAAAATTCTAAAATAAAAGTCCCCTTTATTGAAAAATCTTAAAAAACGTGCAATCCGGGACTAGGATGTAATGAAGAAACATTGCTTGATTTCATATCGCGAACACATCATGAATGCAATATATCATGAGTATAGGTAAACATTTCTTGTCTTGGTGTCTTTTTTCAGGGGTTTCACAGACCAGCTGCGTAAGATCTCAAAGGATGCTGGGATGCCCATTCAGGGTCAGCCGTGTTTCTGTAAGTATGCACAGGGAGCAGACAGTGTTGAGCCCATGTTCAGACACCTGAAGAACACGTACTCTGGACTTCAGCTCATCATCGTCATCCTGCCGGGAAAAACCCCCGTCTATGGTGAGAGCGTGTGAGGTCACACACGTGTTTGTGCGAATGAAGCCTGTCAGACCTTGATTTCTCTCTGTTGTGTGTGCAGCTGAAGTGAAGCGTGTTGGAGACACTCTTCTGGGAATGGCCACTCAGTGTGTGCAGGTGAAGAACGTGGTGAAAACGTCTCCTCAGACGCTCTCCAACCTCTGCCTCAAGATCAACGTCAAGCTCGGCGGCATCAACAACATCTGGTGCCACATCAACGGTGAGAGACGGAAAATAAATCGTCGTGAAAAAACACTCGTATGAGTGAATAAAAACAGCTTTGACCTCTTAAAATCAACACTTCTTGTGTGTGTGGTGTCTCTTCAGACCGTCAGTATTCCAGCAGCCTGTCATCTTTTTAGGGGCGGACGTCACTCATCCTCCTGCAGGAGACGGGAAGAAGCCCTCCATCGCGGCGGTCAGTTCTTCTTCATTATTTCCTCAAGTTGATGGTTGTTAGTGGCATTGCAGTAAATATTCATGATTTACTTTTTCTGTTGTAATTAAGAAACTTTTCAATAGGACACATTTTGTGTGTATTTTCATTGAAGACTGTTGCTGCTGTATTTTCTTTACATTTTATTGTTGGTTGAGTTTGTTAAGCCAACCTGCCCTGCCCACCTATGGCTGAAAAGACGTCCTGAATGTGCTTTTATGTTTTCTGTCTGTAGGTGGTGGGTAGTATGGACGCCCATCCGAGCAGATACTGTGCCACAGTGCGTGTTCAGCGACCCAGACAGGAAGTAATTCAGGACCTGGCATCTATGGTTCGAGAGCTGCTGATCCAGTTTTACAAGTCCACCCGCTACAAACCCACAAGAATTATCTTCTACAGGGACGGCGTGTCTGAGGGGCAGTTCAGACAGGTGCGGCACAGCACTACCTGAACGACTCGTCTGTTATTCTGATTTACTGTTCGGAAGGTCACCATATGATTTATAATGGGATTTTTATAAAAGCAGTCAAGACAGAATTGTGTATTGTGTACACTGATGTTTTTCTTTACAAAACATTTAATCATTTTTGTATTAGAAAATTGATATATTTTCTGAGAGAAAAATAATCTGAATCATTTATATATGAATTTGTTTGTGTTCACAGGTGTTGTACTATGAGCTGTTGGCCATCAGAGAGGCCTGTATCAGTCTGGAGAAGGAGTACCAGCCTGGCATCACGTATATAGTGGTGCAGAAACGCCACCACACACGCTTGTTCTGTGCCGACCGCAATGAAAGGGTCAGTGCTCTACATCAAATTCAGCATTTTTTGTTTACAAATACACAATACAACCATGTTGTTTTGTCGCTAGAGTACACTAATATTTCACTTAAAATAGTTGAACGGAATGTGTTCAGTAAGAAGCTTTTTCTTAGTAATTAAACCAGAGTTTTGTGTCTAAATATCGATATGGGTACACTTGATAGTTTTTGATCATGTGGACCTTTGAGAAAAGATCATAGCATAACTCTTCAAGTTATGCTATGAAAACTGAATCTCTTCAGTTTCATTATAAAACCCCTTTTTGCTCTCGAAGCCTCTCACGTCGTTTGTGATGTATGATGAAGGGGCTTTTTCACAAAACCTGTTATTATACAGTATACTGTTTATTCCCCTGAAGCCTTGAATATACAAAATTAGATGTTACAAAGCGATTAAAGGACTGAGAGCAAATGAAAGCTTCATAAAAAGAAGTCTTTCTTTCTGTATTCATGTAAAAGTGTTAATAAATATACTGTAACATTGAGAACTCAAAACATGCTTTTTATTTGAATCAGTCATTTGAAAACATAATCGGCCATATTGACGTATAAATAAATGAGAATAATGAACCGGCGAGTGTGGACGAGGTCTGAAGCATTTATGATGAAAGCTGTCAAAAGCTCTATTCAAAACGAAGGCTTCACATTTATTTCGAGTTTCATGTCTGTGTTGAATATGTTCTCTAAGGTCTTTGTGTTTTCTGCACAGGTGGGTCGTAGTGGAAACATTCCTGCCGGTACGACAGTAGATACAGATATCACACACCCCTACGAGTTTGACTTTTACCTCTGCAGTCATGCTGGAATACAGGTACAAACTAACACAACCGGATAAAATCCACCACCATCTTCTGGATTCACTGTTTTGTCTTGAATGGCTTAAGGGGTCATAGAATCAGATTCTTGTTCGACACACAATTTATCATAAATATGTTTTAGCAGTTATCTGGAACATTCACAGAGCAGAAGGTGAACCTCACGAAAAACATTAAAGTCATTTTTACCCTAAAATAGAAAAAGAATATATATGAACTGTAAAGATCATTTCCTTTGTTACTAGAAATAAAAAAACTTAGTAAGAGTCGAACCTTTAATAAAACACTATTATGTTTATACATATTTGATGTACTGCTTTCATTTTATTCCGATATAAAAAAAAGTTTGTATAATGACATTTTTACTGTATAGCAGCATTGCATCTGAAATTTGGCATTTAGAAAAAAATGTGAAATAAAAAGAGACAAATGTAAAGATCCAGGGTGCAGTAGTTCAATGATCACTTATGGGAAGATGTGAATTATCGGTGGTGTCCTTTTCAAACCTCATATCTCCGTATTTCGTGATTTTTATTCTTTTGCTATAAATCATTATTAGTCACCCTTCATGTTTGTCACTGGGTTTTGTAAATATCTAACGAATAAAAGTGCTCGTCAACATTGTGTTCAGTCATTTAAAATGCACAGTGTTTTTCTAATTTCCTGAAAAACAGTGAATTCATCTTGAATTACATCCAAGGTTTTGGAAGGACAGTGACGATATGCGAAAATCTTTGTTTTTGTGAGATTCACTTAGAAACAGCCCTGGTGATTTGATGACAAGCAGAGTTTGTGTCAGTGTCATGTGCACGTCTGTCAGCTGCCGTTGAACTGTTTTCAGGGCACGAGCCGACCGTCTCACTACCACGTCCTGTGGGATGACAACTGCTTCACTGCGGATGAGTTCCAGCTGCTCACTTACCAGTTGTGCCACACGTATGTGCGCTGTACCCGCTCCGTCTCCATCCCTGCGCCAGCCTACTATGCCCATCTGGTGGCCTTCCGTGCCCGCTACCACCTGGTGGACAAAGAACACGACAGGTGTGTGCGCGCGTCATTTGATGAAGCTAAAAACAAGATTGTTAATATTTGGTTGATGATTAAATGTCATCCGGTTTGTTTTCAGCGCGGAGGGCAGCCATGTCTCCGGGCAAAGCAACGGCCGGGATCCACAGGCGCTTGCTAAAGCTGTGCAGATTCACCACGACACCCTGAGGACCATGTACTTTGCCTAAACCAGCTCAGATTCAGCCCGTCTTCAAGTAGTCACACACACAACCGTCGACCACATACACACCATCGACTCCTGCGGACGGAAGCCCGGCCCACCTCGCCCAGTAAATGTGGACCTGACACTGTGCAGCAGGAAGACAGGGCCCACGCTTTAATTCCACATGTGGACCTCTGCACTATTATGCAATATCAAACCAGCCAAACGAGGCCGTTCTGTCACATCCCCTCCAAATCTTTGACGACAACCAAAAGGGAAGCTCTTCTGTGTCCTCCACGTTTATTCACTTCCCCTGCCTGTCACGTCTAGTACCTCAAGGTTTTCTAACGGCACTTTCCCCCTGTGTCCCGGCCTTCTCCGAGGACGAGTTCAGATCGGAAGCAGACTGAGCATGACAGAAAGGAAGATGTCCGAAGAGGAAATGCTCACATGGATGTACTCCTCTCCCGATCTCAATTATTTTTGTAGCCAATGGTGACTTAACTAAGTGTATAAGTGTCAGTTGTGAAGAACCAATTGTGCGTTAGCATACGAAAAGAGAAAATCAAGCTTTTATCATTAGAGAAGTGCCATCGCCGGGCATAGGTCCCTGCCGGACATTTCATTTTATCGCAAATTTTATGCTCTACCTGGGGTGGCTCCAAACACCGTCTGTGAGCTTTTACTTACGCCAACGCAAAGTGATCATGTGTTTTAATGTATACTTTCAATTGTGTTCTTTTTCATTTTGGAAACGCCCAAATTCCCTCCAGTATTTGTGTTGACGAAAAGCAGATGTGTCCTGTCCGCTGCTCCGTTCAGCACATGTTCAGATGTTGCTATCGTACAGTAGTTTAGTGCAATAATCCGTTAGCCGGATGACATTACCTCCTGTGCTCATGCTTTGTGTGCGATTAGAAGAAAACGTTACGGCAGGAGCGAGCGAGCGGGGAATGGCCATTGTGCTTGATGCTTTTTTTAAGGTTGTCAGAGATGTGGCACGTTTGATTTTATTCGTGGTGTTTCATGGCGTGTTAATAAGTGCCTGCTTTCGTAAATGGTTGATGTTGGGTTTGGTCGATCAAAAGTCGGAAATAATAGACCCCTCAATAAGTCCAAGCAGGGGCACAGTTGCGATCACATTCGACTGTATGGCCTTAAAGATTTCTTAAGATGCGGTGTGATCGTGCCGGTCCAGTTGTACACTTAACTTATGTTTTTGTTCAGCATCTCAGTTGTCACTGCCCTGCCTGTTCAAAGGATTACGCTGCTATTTGTACATGTTAAAGTAGACCGGCGGGCTCCATGCTTCAGTCGGCCTGCGGACGAGAGACAGATCGTCCACTCCGGGCTCATGTTTGTAGGTGCCTGTTATTCACTGAAGGGCCACTAGATGTCAGTATCGTGTCTAACTTGAAGAGCGTGTCAGTGAGCGTGGGTGCTTTAATGTCTTTCTCAGCGCCCTGTCTGAAGCATGTCCACCGGATGGTTTTCTGCACTAAACATTGCGTGATGTACGGTGCTATCAGAAATCGGATAGAGACTTCATTGGTAAGATGGGATCATGTTTTATGATGGTGCTGGTCGTGTGTTTTTTCTCTCTCGCCAGGACAGACATTTGTTGTTTATTTTTCTGTGTTTGTTTATTTGTGTTTTGTTTTAATGCATTGAACGGTACAACACTATGGCCAGTCAGAATGAATTTACGGTTAAACGCACATAGCACTAAAAAAACGAATCACTTCAAATCTTATCCATACCAATTTTAGTCCAAACACGAGGTCTAGTATAGTTTTTTGATTATGCAATTACATTTTTGAGATTGAAATAAGTCCTGGAAGGATTTGAATGAGGAATGCATTTAGGTGAATGTTTGTGCTCCGGCACGAGGTTATGAGAGGTAAGCAAAGATTCAGCTTCTGACATTGTGCCCGTTTTATTAGACCTTCCGTCATGAAACCACTACTGGTGCTTCAGAGCCTCACAGAAAACAAGGTTGGAAGTAAAATCGTTTGTGTGGGAATGCCAAATAACCGTCATTTTTTCATGTAAATCTATATATTACTAATAGTTGCCTAAATATGTCTTGTTTGGCCGAGAATAAAAATGCTTTTAATCTTGCCATAATGTCATCACAAACATGAGTGATGTTTTAGTCTTCCAGGCCTTTTAATAGTTCTGCTGTTATTTTCGATTTGTCATGTGTGAACATACTCAAACTTAATATAACCCGATTTGTCATGTGACGACACGCATCAAATGGCATTCAGCACCACTGATGTCACGATGCGCTTTTAAGATATTTTTATTTGTGACCATGAATTACAATTTTCTCAAATTAACGACATCAAACTGTCATGTTATCCCATATATTTTCTTTTTGCAGTCAAACTGCATATTTCTTGAACGCAAGGAATAAAGTCCGAAGTGACATGATGGCGAGATCATTTTTATTTCCGCTCAAACTGTTTGGAAAGGTTTGGACGGATGATGGCAAAGAAACTGGTTTTGGTGAACGTTGAAGGCTTTGTATTGTGTTTATGGAAAGATCGTAGCGTTTGCTTGAACGTGTTGCCTGTTGTAGCTTCCGTTATCTTGGTGAAGGTGGGTCTTTACGTGTAAGGCCACTTCTAAACCAGATGCTCCGTTTTCACCTCGTCTTCGTCCATGATTTAGGGGAGGGTCTTCTTTTAGGGTCGAACACGTAACATGACGTTCAAAGTTCATAGAAAGTGCCTTTCTTCTCGATGGTGCTGATGTATCAGAAACTAAAGAGTATATTAGTCTTACCTTGATGAAGGTGCGCACATGCAAACACACAACACCTTTGGACTTTGATAGCGAGACGATATATTAGCGTGACGATATATGCCAAGTACATGAGCGAAGGGTTGAGCTCTCTATCATACTGTATTAGAGATTTGGACCAACGGAGGTGTTTTCAGGGCCAGAATGGACACAACATAGCCAGACCTTTGACAGCCTAGCATAGCACTTTATAGACTGCCATCCGAACGGAAAACAAAGTCGGTGTGCTTTGCTTTCCTTCTTTAAACCCTCGTAAGCCCCTTTGTGTCGTATTACAGCAAAAGATGCTCTCTTGTATTTGAAATCTTTGCTGTTGCAGGTTCACGCGGATGTCTCACTACGCCTCTATAAAAGAGGTTTTTGTTTTTAGTGGCCTATGGATCTCTGCCCCACGTGAGATGCACACAGTATATGTTTTCTGTGTGACCCGCGTGGCTTGTGTTTGTTGTTGGTCCAGGGAAATGTACCTCGATGACAGATTTCAACACACCGCACCTCACTTACCTTGGTATGCTGCAAATGTTAAGAGTGAAATGAGCTGCAGATGGGTGAACGTCACAAACACCCGCTCATATTTTACACCATTCAATTATCAAGGAGATTTGAAGGACATAGCATTGGGACGTTTGTTTGAGTGACAATTAAGCATCTTTTATTTTCTCTTTAAGATTTGTACCGATTTGAAAGATCATTGCTATTTCCATTTTAACATAAGGCTTTGGGTCAGACTAGAATCCCTCCAATATGGAAAAAAAAAACCACCGCTTAATTGTCATGAAAATGCCACGATGCAAAAAGTCCTAAAAACAGACTTCATACCTGGAAAATAGAATGAAAACATGAGCCGGACTTGTTAAGATGAACCCAGATATTACTTTGATGACAGTATAATGCTTGACTAATGCCTGACAATATCTTTAACACTTTTAAAGAAATCTAGTTGTAAGAAATATATAGTTTTTAAATCATAACAAGTGTCGTATCGTTCGTTATTGAGCCAACTTTTATTTTATTGTCATATTTAAATGTTTATTTCTTTTAATATATTGGAAATATATATGGGAAATATTTAACGGTGTATTTATTGAGGAAGTGCTTCATGCGGCATGTTGGGGGCGTGACGCCCGCGTCCCAACCTTTGACTTCCTCTGACACACACAAGCACAACCACAGAGCGGGCAGCGAGGGTGCCCTAGGAGGAGGTCGATGTGTTTGACATCACTTCCTCTTTAGCCGACGTGTGTCGACCCCGCATCCAAAACTCATCTTTCCAGTAGAGAGGCTCGTCGCACCCGCTCGTGCATCTCATCTCTTTAAGGGACGTAGAACCACACTGACTCGGTTATTTTAAAGAAAAAGCTGATTGATGTTGTTGTTTTTTGTTATCCGGAGCTGCTAAACTCTCAGCCATACAACTTTCCCTGGCTTGTGGGTGAACAGGAAAGATGTTTCGATGCGTCTGGTGCTTTAATGGAGCAGGTGTTATTTGTCTTTCATAATTTGCTTGGGTTTTATTTGTCCTCGTGCCAGAGTCTTTTGAAGCGAGGGGTCCCATTCCACTCAGATATACACGTATAAATATACAGTTTATATATAATGAGCCTCAGCCTTAACTGTACACTTTTACTTTCAGATGTGACCCAAGATGTCTGTCAAGCGCCTTGCGTAGCATACTAACTCTCTTATGGCATCTCGGTTCTTTTGTTGTTTTAACCACTAACTGTGCGACGAGTCCATAACCCTCGACACAAGCGTCGCTCCTAGACTAACAAGAGCAGACGTCTGAACGCACAAGACCTCGGCCTGTGTCTCGTGGCGTCATATCCTAGAAGGACAGAGGCATCGAGCTCCGGCCAAGCTGGTGACAGAATGCACGTCGATTCCTCAAAATGTTTACAAAACGGTTTACTGAAACGTCAAGCTCCAGCATTCCAAAAAAATGGACTGTGAACCATTCAATGAAGACGAATGGAAAGTCTGTCCGTTCCCAATTTCAGTGCTCACCCCTACTTTCATTTTCTGTGCGGTGTCTCTTGGTACGAACACTTGCATCGCCTGATTGTCGCTGTCTTTTGATGCAACCGAAAGAGCCAAAGTACAGTCGTTCCTTTCCGTCGAGTCGGGATGGCGTGTTCAATCCGACCGCAGTGATTCTCAATATCTCCTCTCGTAACACCAGGAGCTCTATGGCTTTGTCCTCTCTTCTCTCTCTCTGATGTACCAAGGGATCCTTCTTTTACCTTGAAATGTCTTTCTTTTGTTTTGTAATACTCTCTTTGTAGATCAATGGCCTTTTAGTGTTGCTTTGCTTCAGTTTGGAGTGTATCTTTCACTAATACTTGCAATAAAAAGCTTTGCTTTTCAAACCGACCTAAAATGTCGTCTGGATTAATTTTTCAATAGCGATGACATGTATATGCTGGTTCTATGTGTGGGATGCAAGATATTAAAATCATGTCGAAGTGATAAAGAAATAAGTGGAAGGCATGTTTATCGTGATGTCCTCCACCAAAACTGCATCTCATTCCTCACCAAAGACTGCAGACTGATGTGCTGATGGAGTCACGCGTGGAGAACGCTGTCCTTAAGTTTGCATTCAACCAATTAGACAAAACAAAGCAGTGTTTGGGTTTTTTCTCTGTGAAAGAATGTCAAGGCAAGATGAATGCTTCACTGGAACAGTTTGGCATTAACCGCACAGCCAGTCGACATTAAGCTATCCTGCCGTGAGAAAAGATATATTAAAGAAACCATCACACTTGGAAGCGTGTGGTACAAAATGAAGAAAACTTAAAACTACCGTGTATAAGAGAATATGGGTTTTATTCTAACATCCATAAAAATGCATTTGGCTATTGAGAAATCAGTCAATTGTTTTGATATTTGTCTGCTACAGTTAAATAAACATGCTGGTCAGATTAAAAAAAAAAATGCAGAATTCACAAAATACGAAAATGAAATGCAATGATCAATAAAAAACGATTTGTTTTTCAAAACTTTGAAGCGACTAATATTCAATGAGCTTTCTTCAGTTTCCAGTCATTTTAATGTCACGGTTTTCAAAAACAGGAAGTTGGTTCCTGTGGTGTGACATCACTTCCTAGTGAGTCCTGACTAGCGTGTTCACAGTGTGTTTTCATACGACTCCCACAAACGTTCTCTTCTGTTCCTCTGATGCCTTCTGCATGCAGAAAATCAAAACAAAAGAAAATTCAATGAAACATCAATGACCTTACCAAAAATAAGTATTCTTGGAATCAAGGATGTTTTTACTCATTTACTCAAGCCAAGAACACTTCAAATCCTTCATTATACTTTTAAGTACATCTCCTTTCAGAGATTTAGTGACCGTCACTATGTCAAGTATGCTATTCCTTAGAAGTACATAGAAAGTAGACTGAAAGTATCATTTATTATATTTTAGTTTAAAAGAAGTATAAGAATCAAGCTCGCTCTATAAATCACAAACGTGTAAACCAAACACGGCCAATTTGTTTAATATATAGTTTAATAATATGCCTATGAAGTTGTGTTGTGTGCCTGATGACATCACATCCACCCACACATTCAAAATATAACGTTTGTGTTGAAACTAGAGAGGAATCTCTGGCATGTCAATAAGTTGTGTGTGGCGATTCATTAGCGAAACAGCATTTTAAAAAGATTCAAAAGAGATTATGAATGGTTAGCTCTGACGTATAGAGACAATCTCTACTGACAGCATTTGTAGCATACTGCACATTACAAGAGAAACTCAACACGCCTTCAGTTTATAAAAACAAACAAACAGGTTCAAAATACTGAAAGTGTAACTCTAGTTTACCTCCAAACCATAAAGGCCAGACACGCAGCTATGATCGCCAGCAGCAGTAAGAAACACACAACGACAGGAGTTGTGTGTCTGTCGTCCTGCTCACACACCTCTGAAACACAGATCTCACATCAGTGCAGCAAACATCTCACAACACATCCATCAACAGCTGCTTAACGTCCTGAGCCTTAATGAAGACTAATCATGAGAATTAATGAGCTTTTACCCAAATACAATACTACAGTATTGTATTTGTAGTATTGTACAAATACTATTCTTCACACTTGTTTTATTAAATATATTTGAGTAAAGTTCTAGTGTGTTTAGTGTTCTTTATGTAGTAAGTATCTAACATCAATTTATTAATACAGTAGTCTACTAGTAAGTGTACTATTTCAATACTACTTGGGACATAATTTATAAACACATTTAAGAAGAACACATCACTTGAAAGGGATTGTTCACCCAAAAATTGGCCAAGTGCCGGGTTTTCTTGGGTTTCTGCATCCGTCTCGCGCACAAACAATTCCGCACTGATTCTTGAGAATACCCAATCGCTGATAAGCGCGGAAAGACGAGTTTGACACATGGGCTGTATGTCATCGAGTGGACTCAGTTGATTCAACATTTTTCACGCATGCGCTGTTGTGCGTGTTCCGTCTGCACGGTTTTTATTTTCCCTAGTATGGCAGTACATGGAGGATGAAACCTCTTTGGTTACTGACATTCTTCCAAATATCTTCCTTTGAAATGGATACAGGTTTGGAGGGTGAGTAAATATTGATAAAAATACAATTTTGGGTGAACTTCCCCTTTAAATGAACTTACTGTTACATCATATAGTTATAGTTAACTATTTATATTATATAAACCGGAAAGAACAATTTGATAAAGAGTTATAAATACTTGACTTAAAAGGACACTTTAGCATACTTGACTTATAAGTACATTTCTGGGAAGTACACTTTCGGATTTATGTTTAAAAGTATACCAATATCACACTTCATTAAGCGTCTGTTGTGAAACAGTAAAACGTAGGAACCCACTTATTTATTTCAGTAAATATATTTCTAAAACAACATTTGTATTGTAGTAAAACCAAAATGGATGAGTGTTAAAATTTGCCGGCTTGTCCATGCAAGAGGCGAACGGATGGAGGGCGGTGCCCTAGCAACCATTCAAAGCATGCTATCTTAACCTGCAGTGCATGCAAAACATACCATCCTACTCACACCATCAGAATGTTTGATCCCTGACACCTAGTTTAAATATAACGTCTACAGTAGTTAGTGTGATTGGTCAGGGTTGTGTCGTACCCGCCGTGTAGGTGGCCGAGCTGTAGCCCAGTTTGTTCCTCACCACACAGGTGAAGTGTCCACAGAACGTGCCGGAGACGTGCAGAGACCTTCCGTCCGCAGACACGCGGCCCACCTCCTCCGTCACCACCACATTCTCATGCAGCCAGGTGAAGGTGGGCTCGGACCCCCAGGCCTCCATACAGTGAAGAACTGAGTGTGACACATTCACCATCACGGACACATGATTCACTGCCACTACACACAAACACACATGAAACAGACCTTAAATGAGTAAAGCACATATGGGTAAAGTATACACAAATGCAATCTATACGCCCTGCACGACATCAACAGAATGTTTTGAATGTTTTTTCTTAATTTCGTTTGCACGTCACTGAGCATACGATTGTCTTCTGTCAACACAGTGAGCCAAACAGAAAGTGTTTTTATGTTATTTAATGTTAGGACTGTGTCACTGTAATGTGATGAAGGTTTAGTTCGTCTTACGATACTCTCGGACCGTCTGCTGCGCTGAGCGTCTCTGTCCGGCCTGGTTTATAACTGTGATGGTATATACGCCGCTGTCTGCAGGTTGATAACCTCTGATCTTCAGCACAGCTCCTTGTTCCTCTAATGTCACCTTCTCATCAGATGTTCTACGAGGAAACTCGGCCACTGTATGATTCTTCCCAGAGTTCTTTGCTGCGCGGTCCCATGTCACACTGGTAAGACTTTCACCGTCCAACAGGTCAATCTGTGCCCTCAGGTTGAAACTCTGCCCCTTGATGACACATAACGCCTGTTGGGTTTTAAAGCGTACGGACAAACCCTGGCAGCTCCACAACACTGCTGAACAAACAAAAATATTGATCAACATTTCATAAACACGATTTATTAAAGGATGAGATCACCCAAACATAAAAAATCTTTCATCATTTAAATCTTTGTGTCATGTATGACTTTCTTTCTTCTGCTGAACACAAAAGAAGATATTTTGAAGAATGTCGATCGTCAAACATCACTGAACCCCATTGACTTCCGTTGTATGAACACAAAACCCCTGAGACGTTTCTCAAAATATCTTCCTTTGTGTTTCACAGACGAAAAAGTGACATGTGTTTTTAATCACATGAGGATGAATAAATAATGACATCGTTTTTATTTTTGGGTGAACTATCCCTTTAAAAGAGAGGGTATGCAAATGAATGCTTGTTGTTCAAAGAAGACTATTGTCAAAGATTGAAACTAGACAATAAAAAATTTGAACTCTAAAGAACAACTCACGGCAGACATGACAAAGTAGGAAAGTCCAATAAAAGCTGAGTTGTTGCGGTTCCATGTCACCTGCGTGTAAATTACCACAACCAAATCAACATCATTCAAAATACAAATAACTGCATGTTCGTTCGAGTCAGAGCAGCTAAATTTGACTCACCTCCTCGTGTGTATGTGCAGAAACATCTTCTGTTCAAGATAAATCACGCTGGAACGGTTCACGTTGTGTGGACGGCTTTGGTTTTGTTCTCATCCGCTTCACTAAGTCAAAGGGCTATAGGCGTCACCTTGTTTTCAAGCGGTAATTTCCTTTTTCCCTTTCCTGTAGAATGTTTCCAAAGTATCCCCCTCCCACCCCATCCATTATATGTGACATACACTCAGTGTTAGTTTCAGATTTTTATTCTTTGTACAGACATGCCACGAATGAGGTAGAATTAAGTGTTTTCTGTTACTCTACAGGATATATCAGATAAAGAGAAAAAATATATGTACAACTTAGTATTGCGAGGTATCACTGTAGAGGAAAGATAGCTTAACAAACTGAAATAACCATTAAAACAACAAAAATAAAAACAATAAATAAATTATTGGTCAATTTGTTCATCCGCAGGAACTCTCTGTCTTCTGGTTGTGTAGGATTTCCAGATGAAGAACCCTCTGAAAGAAAAAGTTTGTGTGCAAAGAATTAAGCAAACATTTTCATTGTGTAAACATGCTTGATGCTTTTCAATCCTAACATTATTTGATATTTTCCCAAAAAGAAGCTATTTATAAAAAAAAACATGCTTGGAACAAAACAGCCACTGTTGCAGAATAAAATGGATTTCTTGCATTTAAAGGTTTTCAATCACGTCACCTTTCACTAGATAAATATACACAGAAGCGTATTTAGTGTGTACACCAATGGAAGCTTAACAGCCAAATAAAAGCCCATTCAAAATAATGCTCAATAATATCCCCGGTCCCAAATCAGATATATAATAAGTCTCAAAGAGTACAGAAATAACATCTTACACAACCACACAAACAAGGAGAGCAAGGAAAAGTCCAACAATCAGTCCTCCGTATCTAGAACAGGGCTGGGATTCTGATGAAGATCAAACACATAAACAAATACAGTCAAAACAAAATCACAACATTCTGTGACAATTTTCTTTAAAGTGACTAATTCGCATTCAGTGACGGATTTAGACGCTTTCTTATTTCTTTGTTTACAATTATCCTATGTTTTCGTATGATTCACATGCATCTTACACATTCACACAAATTCAACAGAATCTCGAGGGAGTTCGGGCTAAAATACCTACCGGACACACACTTTGGATCCTACCATTTCATTTTGCTTGGTCAAATATGAAATCTGAGTCAGTAGCTCTTATTTTAAATGTTTGTCGCCGTTTATCTGATCAGTGAGAATTAGGCCTGAATGAATAAAATAAATAACAACAATACGCTTTACAATTGACTTTGTTTATCTACAGATGTGTGTCATTCATGTCCCACTTGAAATGAAATAGGCTTTACTTTCTCTACGCAAACTGTAATTTCTTATGTTTATATTATTCTGTTTACACTTGAAAAAATAATTTACTCACTTCCGAGTTGTTCCAAATCTGTATACAGTAATGATTTTGTTCTGATGAGCACAGAGAAAGATATTTGTAAGAATGCTTACAACCAGACGGATTGTTCCCTCCATTGACTCCCAAAGTAGGAAAAATACAATGGTAGTCAAAAGTTGCTGTCCTACATTCTTCCAAATATCTTCTTTTGTGTTTAATTTTGTGTTAAAAGTCATTTTTCCTACTATGGGAGTCGATGGGTGGCAAGATCTGTCTGGTTATAAGCATTCTTCCAAATATCTTCCTCTGTGTTCATCGGACCAAAGAAATGTATGGAGATTTGGAACAACTAGGTGAGTAAATGATGGCACAATTTTCATTTTTGGGTGAAGTATCCCTTTAAACATAATGGATTTGATGATGTATAAAATGTTTAGTATTAGTAATGATTTGTCTTATGTTTGTTCTACAATGTATGTGAAACTGCTTTGCAACAGTGTAAGTTGTAAATATGAACAAATATTTCTTAACCTGGGATTGTCTCTGTCTGATAATGTGTTATAGATATTCCCAAACTGCTGTTGATGACACACGTGTAGTTCTTTCCCTTAACTTCGGAGATGTTGAGTCGTTTCCCATCGTCAATCAGCGCCATTTGATCGGTTACCATGACATCATCCACCATCCATGTGAACTGAGGGCTGTCCCATTGTGTCAAGCCGTTGACCTCAACAAAACATTCCAAAACACTTTCGATAGATGCTTTCGGAGGCTCGTCTGAAATAAAAGAAAGAAACATGACCTGTTAATCCAGTCATCTGTAATCATTGAGTTCTGCATGATGACCTTACAACTTAATTAAAGCCACGCTTGTGAAGAAAAGATGTAAAACAGCTGCTAGGAGAGTCAGATGATAACATTTGAATACTGTATGTAAAGTCTCAACGTACTTACCGATCTTTTTGACTTCTATGGAGGCAAGGTCCTGTAGACCAGTGCTGTCGGTTACAGTGACCTTATATGTCCCGAAATCATCTGACCGTACATGATGGATCCGCAGCAGAAAATCACTCTTCTCCAGAGATATTCGGTCGTTCTGTGAAATCCTCACGTTCTCAGAGCCTCTGTCACACTCCCACGTCACCATGTCAATCTTGTCATTTTGATCTTTTACAAATTCAGCCTCCAGAACCAAAGTCTGGCCCACAGCCACATGCAGCTGACGTCCCATTTTGAAGCGGACAGACACCGATCCTCGAACAAACAATGGCACTTAAGACAAATATTGCGTATTTAATATTGGTAAGTTATAATTCTTGAAGTGTACACAAAGGTTTTATTGAGAACTATTTAATTCAATATCATCTGACTCACTCTGAGAAATCAAACAAACAAACAGAATCCAGACCAGCTTCCATAAAGACATGCCACCTGACAATATATAAAGATAAATACAGATAACAGCATAAAACCTTTACTAAATAATCACTTAGATAACCTGGAATGATTAACGACGGATAACGTTTTCAGTTTTCTTCTAATATAAATCCGGTGAGACCCACGTTTGTTTTATTCTTAGGTCAAAATAATGTTATTTAATATTTATAATTACCTCGCTTTTCGAAGCATAAATCAAGCGTTTTGCTGTGACGTTACCTCAGTGATTTATTTCAGCGTATGATGATGAGCTCCAACTAAGAAAACGGGCGGGGCGGAGCCATACAGGTGAGCTCATGACATGCGTGTGATCGACATAACGCGAGGCTGCACGTGACGACAGGCATATGACAACAAAATACCGCGAGAGCGATTGGTATTCAGTGCATTTGTCAAAAGCTAAAGAATGAATCTAATATTACAACACTTTCTGTTTGATTACATTTTTTTAACTTTTAATGAATGAATCTATGACGCTGTTTTAGTGCCACGTTAAAAATAAAATAAAATCCAAGATTACGAGAATACAGTGGAAATGTTATGAGAATACAGTGGAAATGTTATGAGAATAAAGTCGAAATGTTACGAGAATACAGTCGAAATGTTATGAGAATAAAGTCGAAATGTTATGAGAATAAAGTGGAAATGTTATGAGAATACAGTGGAAATGTTATGAGAATAAAGTGGAAATGTTATGAGAATACAGTCAAAATGTTATGAGAATACAGTGGAAATGTTATGAGAATACAGTGGGTGGAAATGTTATGAGAATAAAGTGGAAATGTTATGAGGAAAAAAAAGTAGAAATGTTATGAGAATACAGTCAAAATGTTATGAGAATAAAGTCGAAATGTTATGAGAATAAAGTGGAAATGTTATGAGAATACAGTCGAAATGTTATGAGAATAAAGTCGAAATGTTATGAGAATAAAGTGGAAATGTTATGAGAATACAGTGGAAATGTTATGAGAATAAAGTCGAAATGTTACGAGAATACAGTCGAAATGTTATGAGAATAAAGTCGAAATGTTATGAGAATAAAGTGGAAATGTTATGAGAATACAGTGGAAATGTTACGAGAATAAAGTCGAAATGTTACGAGAATACAGTCGAAATGTTACGAGAATACAGTGGAAATGTTATGAGAATACAGTGGAAATGTTACGAGAATAAAGTCGAAATGTTACGAGAATACAGTCGAAATGTTACGAGAATACAGTGGAAATGTTATGAGAATAAAGTCGAAATGTTACGAGAATAAAGTCGAAATGTTACGAGAATACAGTCGAAATGTTACGAGAATAAAGTCGAAATGTTACGAGAATACAGTCGAAATGTTACGAGAATACAGTGGAAATGTTATGAGAATACAGTCGAAATGTTATGAGAATAAAGTCGAAATGTTATGAGAATAAAGTCGAAATGTTACGAGAATACAGTCGAAATGTTACGAGAATACAGTGGAAATGTTATGAGAATACAGTCGAAATGTTATGAGAATAAAGTCGAAATGTTATGAGAATAAAGTCGAAATGTTATGAGAATACAGTGGAAATGTTACGAGAATAAAGTCGAAATGTTACGAGAATACAGTCGAAATGTTACGAGAATACAGTCGAAATGTTATGAGAATAAAGTCGAAATGTTATGAGAATAAAGTGGAAATGTTATGAGAATACAGTGGAAATGTTACGAGAATAAAGTCGAAATGTTACGAGAATACAGTCGAAATGTTACGAGAATACAGTGGAAATGTTATGAGAATACAGTGGAAATGTTACGAGAATAAAGTCGAAATGTTACGAGAATACAGTCGAAATGTTACGAGAATACAGTGGAAATGTTATGAGAATAAAGTCGAAATGTTACGAGAATAAAGTCGAAATGTTACGAGAATACAGTCGAAATGTTACGAGAATAAAGTCGAAATGTTACGAGAATACAGTCGAAATGTTACGAGAATACAGTGGAAATGTTATGAGAATACAGTCGAAATGTTATGAGAATAAAGTCGAAATGTTATGAGAATAAAGTCGAAATGTTACGAGAATACAGTCGAAATGTTACGAGAATACAGTGGAAATGTTATGAGAATAAAGTCGAAATGTTATGAGAATACAGTGGAAATGTTACGAGAATAAAGTCGAAATGTTACGAGAATACAGTCGAAATGTTACGAGAATACAGTGGAAATGTTATGAGAATACAGTGGAAATGTTACGAGAATAAAGTCGAAATGTTACGAGAATACAGTCGAAATGTTACGAGAATACAGTGGAAATGTTATGAGAATACAGTGGAAATGTTATGAGAATACAGTCGAAATGTTATGAGAATAAAGTCGAAATGTTATGAGAATAAAGTCGAAATGTTACGAGAATAAAGTCGAAATGTTACGAGAATAAAGTCGAAGTATTTTGAGAAAAATCACAGAATTGCTAGAAAATGGATGTGAATGATTTGGTTGAATCCTACTTTAGATTAGGATTGAACAATAAGGAAATTCTTTGTCTTTTGGCGCATCATCGCGGAGTTATAATTAATAAAAGGACACTGCAGCTGTTATGTAGGAAACTGAATTTATTCAGAAGAAAAAAATCAGACATGAACTAAGAATAACTCACTGGTTAAGATGACGTGCTTAAACATAACTTCAACTCTTAAACTACTACTTTCATGTACACAAAATATGTATTACGACGAGGGTATTCTCGAAACATTTCGATTTTTATATGTTATTTTAATTTTTATCTGATAACACTGCAGATTGAACTTTACATCATGTCTGTTGTTTATGAGGTCCGCCTAAACTAAACTCTTTTTCGCAGTGTTTTGCTACCACCTGCAGCATAATTTGGGGTGTTTGAGATGGAAAGAGACAGTTTTGGAGTTGGAGGTTTCAGTCATTCCTGACGGTCGACAGGTTAAATCTAGCCTTCATATACATCGTGTAGAATCTGCTCTCCTCAACAATATAAGACCGCAAATACTCCCTTTTTAATAAATTAATCGGATTTTACTGCACGGTTAATTTTTCACGGTGTTCATAATAAACTCAAAGGAATATTCTGGAATATTGGTGAAATTCGTGCTATTTATGCTGTGTATAAAACATGCATCGTGCTTCAAAGGGTTATTTATATATGTAAATATGTACAACAAGAGAAGGCATTGAAGCTGCTGCGGATCCTTCTCCCATCAGCCATCTCGGGAACTCGGGTATCAAAATTATTTCCCAGGGGGGAACGCGACATTACAGTGCGTTCGTGTGCAATTTTCTACCTCGGAAACTCGTGTTTCCGACAATTCCGAGAGAACGTGAAAGGGAGTGAGCCGGTAAACAGGTGAGAGCAGGTAAATCAGGAAGTGAACACGTCTTGAGTTTCGAACCTTCCTGTGCCCGAAACCAAACACGGAATTCAAGGCATTTTATTGAAGTTTGGAAAATGAGAAGTCAAGGAAGTCGGCTGAGTAAGTGTGAATTACATTTCAAGCATGTAAATAATGTTAATACCGTCTGTATCTATTTGACTTCATCTTGTTTTGAGTGTGCGCTGGTTTCTACAGGACGTTTATGTTCATTTCGTATTTCAGTATGAGCCGTTTATGTAATCGATTGTATTCCATTACGTCATGTTTAATATGTTAGATTGAAACATCTTTAAGTTAACATGTGTTTGTGTTCAGGTCCACCAGACTGACATGAAAATCCTGCTGCATCTTTTTGTTGTTTTCATATTGACAGGTGAGAGAAATAAATAATATATAACGTTATATGTATAGTTTCCCATGCGTCATCTCTTCATGCCACACCACACCTTTTCATTCACATGTGTCATACATTTATTCATTCATATGTTCATTCCTGAAATTGTATTATCAAATATTCACATACATTCTACTGCACTATAACTTCAATAACTGCACTAACTCATCTACTGCACTATAACTTCAATAACTGCACTAACTCATCTATTGCACTATAACTTCATTAACTCATATACTGCACTGTAACTTTAATAACTGCATTAACTCATCTATTGCACTATAACTTCAATAACTGCATTAACTCACATACTGCACTGTAACTCTATTAACTGCATTAACTTATCTATTGCACTGTAACTTCAATAACTGCATTAACTCACATACTGCACTGTAACTCTATTAACTGCATTAACTCATCTATTGCACTGTAACTTCAATAACTGCATTAACTCATCTACTGCACTATAACTTCATTAACTCATATACTGCACTGTAACTTTAATAACTGCATTAACTCATCTATTGCACTATAACTTCAATAACTGCATTAACTCACATACTGCACTGTAACTCTATTAACTGCATTAACTTATCTATTGCACTGTAACTTCAATAACTGCATTAACTCATCTATTGCACTGTAACTTTAATAATTGCATTAACTCATCTATTGCACTGTAACTTCAATAACTGCATTAACTCATCTACTGCACTATAACTTCAATAACTGCATTAACTCATCTACTGCACTATAACTTCAATAACTGCATTAACTCATGTATTGCACTATAACTTCAATAACTGCATTAACTCATCTACTGCACTATAACTTCAATAACTGCATTAACTCATCTACTGCACTGTAACTTCAATAACTGCATTAACTCATCTACTGCACTGTAACTTCAATAACTGCATTAACTCATCTACTGCACTATAACTTCAATAACTGCATTAACTCATCTACTGCACTATAACTTCAATAACTGCATTAACTCATCTACTGCACTATAACTTCAATAACTGCATTAACTCATATACTGCACTATAACTTCAATAACTGCATTAACTCATATACTGCACTGTAACTTTAATAACTGCATTAACTCATCTATTGCACTATAACTTCAATAACTGCATCTACTCATCTATTGCACTATAACTTCAATAACTGCATTAACTCATTTACTGCACTGTAACTCTATTAACTGCATCTACTCATCTATTGCACTATAACTTCAATAACTGCATTAACTCATCTATTGCACTGCAACTTTGAAAGCTAATGTCTATAACTAATGCACACTCAAGTCACTTGCACTATTGTATAGTCTAAATTGTTATCTGTTCATAACCACCTGTACATTAATGTTCACAGTATATAGCCTTCTGTATATATTGTTCATAGTACATACAGACTATCATATTTTCATAGTACATGCCTATTATATAGTATTTTCCTAATATTGTATTCTGTATTTATTCACACTGTATATCCTGCACTTGCTAATTGCACTTCTGGTTAGACCTAAACTACATTTCGTTACACCGTACTTGTATAATGACAATAAAGTTGAATATAATCTAATCTAAACATATACTGGGCTACCGATGCTATTTCTGATTTCTCCAGGTCTGCCGTTGGTCGCTGTTTGTCTTGATCTAGTTCCAGTACAGATTGACAAAACATCAGTTCAGGTGGCGTCGGGTAACGATGTGATATTCACGGTGCAGACCATCTCTGATCCGTCCCTAATCACATGGACCAGAGGTATCACGCTGGCGTTGTGGGGGAACGGACAGCCGTTTGTACCAGTCTCCGAGTACCAGGGCAGAATCTCTGTCACCGCCACTCAGCTTAAAATCGCCAACAGTCAGCTCCGTGATTCTGGAAACTACACTGTCTCAGTGGAACCCTCTCCTGGCACGGGACTCGGCATCGGCACACGCTCCGTGCAGCTCAAGGTGTTTGGTGAGACACATTGACACAAAATGAACAAAGAAGTTTTGAATGACTTTTGGGGGGTAACTGTCCCTTTTATTTTAATTTTTGCCAAGAGTAATCAATGGCATGAGTGATGCATTTGGGGTTTGTCTGCTTTTGTTCATCAGATGCTGTAAATGGAGTAAGTTTGTCTATGCCCGGGGTGCCTCTGGAAGGCAGAAACGTGACGTTGCGGTGCAGCTGGTCCGCGGGCACAGATGCCACTGTGGTTTGGGGTAAAGAAGGAGTCGCTCTGTCCTCTGACACCCGCATCAACATCAGTGCTGGATCTCTGGTCATCAACCCAGCCAGGAGAGATGATGCAGGAGAATACACATGCACCGTCAGCAATCCTGTCAGCGCCCGCACAACCAAAGCCAACCTCAGTGTGTACTGTGAGTCACAAGAATGATTTTTGTGTCAATAATAACATCAAAGAAATGAATCATGTATGCCACAAACACAGATCATCCCTGCATCAGTAATGTATCACAATAACTGTACATCACACAAGATGGTTTTCAATCAGATTTAATTTATCACGCAGCGCTGTGGAATACTTGTTGTGACATTCCACATGAATGCATTGAAATAAGATTTAAATTGATACGTGATGGTGTCATAAGGATTACAAGCCTTTCAAATGACCTGTCATGATGTGAGAATTATAATCATTAATGCTGTCACATCCCCAGATGGTCCAGACGCCCCGCAGCTGACAAAGACATCCTCAGAATGTGTCGGTGGAGGAGATGCCACGGTGGGCCAGACCTTCCGTCTCACCTGCACATCTGCATCTCTACCTCCAGGGTCATTCTCATGGGAACTCAACGGTCAGCCTGTGACCGCCGGTCAGTCGGGCAGTGGCGTGCTGAGTCTTCAGATCTTCTCCACCAATCAGAGCGGCCGTTACGTCTGCACAGCGCGGAACGACATCACAGGGGTGGAATCGAAGCAGCAGATGGACGTGGTCATTGTGGGTGAGTTAATGGCGCTCGGTGGCACTTGTGTGACTGATTAAAGTGGCGGTTCATTCGTTTGTCGTTCTGACGTTCATTTTCTCCAGCGGTGAGGGAGTAATCAAACACCGACTGATGAATGCATGTGTCAACGCGATGGAAGGAGTCATAATTTTCTTCCGCCTACGATGACTTTTTGCTTTCGCTGGACGCAGTTCTGGCTCCATTATTGATGTTTTGTGTACTGTTGTTTGGTTTCCCTGTATGTTTTGCCTTCTTTTATGTTCAAGCATCAGTTGTGGAAAAGTACAGAAATTAAATTTCACTTTCCTCTACTTGCACACACCCAGAACACCTGAGCATTGTTATTTATCCTTTAAGAAATAGAGAGAAACTAAATGCAATTTTGCATGCGCTCTCCATCTCTGCTTCTTCATAAAATATAAACGTTCTGTATGTTACTCACCTGTTTTCTGTTATAACCTCATCCACCCGTCTCTCACCCTTCCACAGGCACCTGTCTCAGTGTGGGGGCCGTCGCAGGGATCGTTGTTGCCTGTTTTGTCGCACTCATCATAATTATCATTGTCATTATTCTGCTTCTGCGACAGAGAAAGGGTACGTCATGCTTCACAAATCATCCTACAGGCTTCTGCGTGTTGTTTTGTGTTATAATGCTGAAGGGCAAAGATTGATGTGTGTGTGTTTGTAACTTCAGTTGATAAAAGAATCAAAGACGCGGTTGAACTTCAGAAAACAAACCAGAGGAACGGCCACTTGGTAAGACACAAACTGCGATGCATTGTCTAATATTGTGCAATATGTGGAATAAAATGGGATTTTAAAGACCACAACAACGCTGGTCCAGAAACACTACACAAACCAAAAACAAATATCTTGAACACTTGAGTATACGTGTGAAAAAATGAAAGGATTAATTCAAAATGAAATGGAAAGTGCTTCTGGATATCTTCTAAAATTGTCTATATTTTTTAAAACAGTTCTGGTAATAAATCGAAGTCCAATATTAACTTTGTTACTAAATTTGACAATAATGGCACATTTTAAACAGCTCCGTCTCTGTCAGACAGATGTGTGAGCAGAAACAAGTTTATTGATGTGTTCTGTGGGAAACTTAATGGCCAAATGAAAAGAGCATCAAACACCTCCGCTTTCATTTAACAGAAATATCTCTTCTCTCAGGTTACTGCTCCTCCCCAGAATGCCAACATTACTTACAGATCTCCTGTCAATGAAAACGTTGATCCAGCATTACACAACTTGCGCACACAGAACCAACAGAACATAACCACTCTTCCAATAAACGTTGACGGTAACATCCACACGACGACACAATACAACCCACTCCAGCATAATGGACAGCTGAGCACCAATGTGTTCCAACACAATGGCCATCTTAACACCAATTCAAATCCAAACAACGTCCATCCGAACAACAGGTCATTCACAGGGCCGGGCCAACACAATCCCAACATCCTGATTCAAACGAGTAACCCTCAACCCGGTGCACCTGTTCCTACAGTACATGTAAACCTCAACACTGTGCCAAATACTGACCAACACAACAGGGCTTTGCCTCACACAGTGCATGTCAATCTGAACACGTACCCTCCAGAAGCAAGCCAGCCGAGTCACGCTGATCAGAGGGAAAGCATGCGACCGCCTCAAAATGCTAACGGCAACCAGATGATTTCTTCTCAGAGTTTGGAGAATCCGAACGGATCTCATCGACCCAGTGAACTCATTCAGACCAGCTACTCGCACGCAAGAAACAGAGGCAACGCCAACCGTCGTCCTGACGACTCAAGATCATCAACAGAAGAGCAACCTCAACGTTCTTTACCTGAACAGATGCCATGGGACCTGTTTCAGGGAACACCAGCTTACCCCAACCACCGAGAACACAGCTCGTATAGTAGTGGAGCCTCCGAGCGCCGGCCTAGATCCCGTGATGCACGAAGGGATCGAACTGCTCAGGTTCACAGAGCGACGGAACATGCGGTTGGGTCAAATCAGGATGTTTTTGCCACCCATGGAAGAGACCTCCAGAGATCAGTTGCTCAAAGCGTGGAACCGAACCACTCTCGTACTGACCCAAATATACACACACAACCACAAGCCCAGTCTCAAAACCAAACCGCTCCGAGACAGGCAGTGGCGTGGTCCCAAATCCCTCAGGGTCAGACTGTCCCGCAAACACATCTGCCTCAAGCAACCACCGTACCTTTCCTCACCAAAACACATCAAACCCATCCACAGACCCAAACCGGTGCCAGACCGGATCACACGTCCGTTCATCTTACCCAGGAAGCCCTCCGGCTGCACACCGTCCAGACGGATAATCCGTTCACCAACCCAATCCAGCAGACTCAAGCCGTCCTGCAGAATGCCGGAGCTCCTTCTCAACCCACCCAACAGCGCAACAAATCAGGTCAGAGAGCACCCACTCCACCTCCGGTGCTGCAGCCGGCCCAGTTCCAGACGCTTCCACAGGAACGCGTGCAGCAGATGCGCAACCTCCAGCCCGCGCATGTGATCAGTCAGCCCTTTCTCGCAGCGCATAGACACAGATCTCCTGACACGCACAGGCGTGCTCAAATGTGGCACACGAGCCCTCAACGAGTGCCGTGGATTCAACCCGTGCATGGACAACCACCGCATGTCAGACAGGTGAGATGCACTTTTTTTTGGTGTGTGTGGTCTTCACATTTGTGTATTGTTGCAAGTGGCCTTAAATATATATAGGCAGTAATTACTGTAGTATAGAGATATGATTATGAAAATATAAAATGTGGAATCATAATGCATTGATGAAACTTAACTGAGGTTTCATAAGTTTGTTATCGGGGGATTCTCATGAAATCTTGGTTTTAAGATGTCAAGCATGATTTTGCCTTTATATTCATTTAAAACAAGATATGACATGTTTGGAGGCATTCATTTCAAAACTTCAACTGACATGAAATGTTTATTTTTACAAAAAGAAGGCCTTCAATATTTTTATTACCGTAACCATTTAAAACAGTCAATCTCACAGCATGTTTTGCTAAAAACAAGCAAAGCCATGATGCCTAATCTAGTTTTTATCAATCTTACATAATTAGACATTCATTCAATATATATTTAATAGAATATTAAACGTGTAAAATTTCTTTAAATGTGGAAAACTACCTGTATTGGTAATGTGTATAGAAAAAGTAGTGTAAACAGTGCGACAAGAGAATAGAAAGTAATTTGATAACTTGTTAGCCATTTAAAAGGTACTAGTGGATGTGATTCTTCTCATCAAACTTAATGTAAATATATTTTAGACTGTGTGTTTAAACAGTCTTTAAAAAAACGCTGCGAATATGAGAATATCAGTCCTGAACACTTCTTTCTTCCACTATTTCTTCACTTTAATGATACATGAATATTCTATCAATAATTTTTTTGTAATTTTTTTGTAATTTGAGAGCATCTAGTAGGACATCCAATTGTTTTTTTTCACAATATTTTAATTTGACTCTGCTTAAATTACAACATATAATTCACTCAGACAAATCGGGACACGTTACGGCTATGAGAATCTCAGCAGAAAACGCACGGAAATACATAAATAAAGTTTTGTCCAAGGTAGAGAACACAATTATCGTGATTATGAAATATGTTTGTGTTACAGCATTGTATGATTTTTTTTATTCAAATCTTTACTGCCATGATGTTTCAGTGGTTTCCTGAGAATCACCCAATCAGACATTTCTGATGACAGTAAACGCAGTGTAAATCAGTTTTTGTGTGCATGTTATAGGCCAGAATTTATGTGTTATGGCTTATATGTTAAGGCCTTTTTACATGATTTACATCAAGGGTTAAACTCAACACTTAATGCAAGTTGACCTCCACATGAAAAGCAATGCAGAAATGTGCTTTGATGCGCTACGAAAGCATTTTTGTATACAGTAATTACAAAGACAGCATGCAAAGCAATTAGATTGAATTGCATGCAATCTTGCATCTATTGCATCCATCAAACAGATTCTTAAGTAATGTTCGGCGGACAGCTGCAAACGTTGCGTAACGCAGCAGCCGATGCTTTAGAGTCCAGTGTGTTGAGCGGTGCTGATGCAAGCCATAGAAAAGGGCCTTCAGACATGATTTTATACCAAATGATGCATTTGTTCGTTCTTTTCTCCGTTTACTTTCTCTCAGGTCCACCGAGGGAGACCCAGACGCTGAGAGCACACAAAAGTCAACACTGTTTGCACTGCAGAAAAAGAAGTTTCCTTACAAAAGTGTCTGTTGGGATGAAACGCATGTTCTGCCTTTCCTCCGGTCGTGCCTTTATTCTGCTGCACAAAACGTTTTGTTTTTCCGAGAGCACATTATTGATAAGACTGATCTCTCTGTCTAACACCGCCGTGTCACGTACCCACGGAGAAATCTCATCCATCAGAACAATTCTGCACGGCAGCGTTTCTTGCACTCGGCCGTCTGAAATGTGAAAACAATGATGTGTTTTTCCTCAGACAGGAAAGCGTGGCCGAGCTGAGCTACAAAATGATAAATAATGGACTGACAGTCCGCGTTTATTCAGTTCTCTGCTCACAGATGCTTCGTGTAACGCTGCTCAATTAGAGCGATTCACTACGGTGCGTTTGTGGATGGATTGTGCATCTGAGTATGAAGGAGACCCACCTTATGGACGTGTGATTCATTAAGCTCTTTTATATTGTACGTTAATGATGTGGAAACCGCTAATGACTTAAGTAAAATATGTTGTTGACAGGCCTAGTTTAATGTGTAAAATGATGACAAACATATGCTCTGTGGAATGGTTTATAGGATGTGAGAGAGAGTGGGGTAAGCTGCGCCATGTTTTATTTGAGTCGTCCCGAGAGTCGTTGAGATTTGAGATGAAAGTATAACTACAACTTCTGGTGTGTTATTTTTGAAAATCATATCAGAAAGCCATAGAAATATAAGTTGGCACAACTTTTCATTACACTAACAGTCACTTTTGTTAGCACTCGATAAACTCCACTGTTTCAGTTTTTATTTACAGTATTTGTATAGTGCATTCACAATACATATTGTTCTAAAGCTGCTTTACAAAAAATAGATTTCCTCCCCAACCCCAGCTAGCATTCTGAGAAAAAACAATACAATATAAATACACCTGAATGCAAGCTTTCTAAATGTTAACTGAAATCATTTTTGGACATTTAATGTCCATTGTATGAAATTTGGCGGGAACTAGTGGTGAGGTTGCAAAGTGCAACCACTGGACCACTTTGAAACACACGGCAGCTGACAAAGAAGCAAGATGTCGTCATGTTTTTACTTTCTTTGCCGAAGGAGATAACATTTTAGGAAACGGGAGATGTGTGTGGGCCAATAAGACGATCTATCTGAAGTCGACCAATCAGCAGGTGAGAAAAAACATTGAAGACACATCCATCAATATGATATAGTCTACTGTACATGTAATGTCCTTTATGAAAATTAAAGTTCAGCTAAAAATGAAAATTCTGTCATTATTTACTCACCCTCAGGTTGTTCCAAATCTGTAGAAATGTCTTTGTTCTGCCAAACACAAATGAAGATATTTGTAAAAATGTCAGTAAACAAACAGATCTCATCCTCCATTTGGTGATTAGGAAAATCTGACGGTGAGTAAATGAGGACAGAATTTTTTTGCAAAATTCACGGTTACTAAAACTACATTAACTGTAGTAAAACCGTGGTTCATTTTTGTAGGGTGTCCTTCCAACTTACATGAGTCATACATGTGCCTGACTGAATACAGCAAGTACAGTATAAAAAATACAAAATACTAGAGACAATAAAGCAACTACATTTGGTTCCTTATAATGGCATTACAACATGCACAAGCTTTTACACATTGAAAGAAAATAGGCGTTGCAGTGTAAGATGCAGTGGTTTTGCACAACCACATCAGTTTTACAGCATGAGACACAGACACAAAGTCATCTCAAGACGTTCGCCTACTGAGAAACAGATTTGCAGAATTTACACTTCCACAAACACTGTCATGCTAGCTTTTGCGGTTACAAAGCCTTATAGAAATGAGTCATGATTTTAATAATTAAACTATAGTTTAATCATGATATTTGTGGTAAACTATGATACTCCAAACAATCCATCAAAGAATGAATGCACCATTAATGGCCATGTTGTAAAGTGAGATGTCACCCTCGCTCGCAACCCCAACATTGTCAGAATGTTTTCTGGAAATCTGCTTTCAAACAATATGTGTTGTGAATGGGCTAATTCAGTATCTTCGCAGTCAAAGAGGTTTGAAAATAAATGTTGACCTTCTGCCGGGAACTTAATTATTGAATATATATTCCTTGAAGCGACATAAAAAAAAGTGCAGCTTCTTTCCTAATTTTAATGTCATGTGTGACAATGACGTCATTATAACTGTTATTATCTGTGTATCACATCTGAATCTGAAGTGTTGGACTGACTCATTAAAGGTATGAAGGAACTTCATTCGTCTCTTTCTTTTTTAGGGTTTGTGATGATTCAATAGGACTTTAAAGATTCAGCAGGTAAACGTTTATGTGTCCAGTTTTCAATGACTTATACACAGTATTTATTATTTACGTAAGACTTGTTATTTTGATAACAAATAGATATTACTTGAAAAGAAAAGACTGCTTCATTTGAATTTTTATCATTGAATTGTCTAAACTCGCTGGATTATTTTACACCCAGCATTGTGTCAAAAAGGAATCAATCCAACCGTTGAGTTGTAAATGTCCATATGAAGGGTTTTTTCAGTCCAAAATGCTTGGTTGTTTTAACCTTTAATTCCAATAATCGATTAATACTGTTATTTAATTTCTTGTTATTGCCATTATTAAAATTAAAATTAAAATAATCGATTAATAAATAAAAAAGTTATTTAATCGCTAGGTAGTGTCATTATTAAAATAAAAGTAAGCAATTAAATAACTTTTTTTAATTGCTTGATAATGCCATTATTACAATTCTAATTATCGATTAATAAAAAAGAGATTTAGTTGCTTTTTAATTCCATCATTAAAATTCTAATAATTGAATGTTATTTACATGCTGAGACGTGTGAACCTCATTTCCTGTCATCTCGCTTTGTATAAAAGTGTCTGGTGCTTTTTTGTGAACAGACAATATAAAAGAATACCGAAACCTCAACAACACTACAACCGAAATTGAGGGGAACTCTGGGTGTCTGAATATCTATTGCTCTAGTAACTTCTGTCATTATTCATACACCCTCATGTCTTCATGACTTTCATTTTTCAGATATTGTGAGAAATGTCTAAGTGGTTTTGTGTTCCAACAATGGGGCTTAGTGTTGTTTGGTCTTCAGAATATCTTCTTTTGTGTTCTGCAGAAAAAAGGAAGTTGAACATGTTTCGAATGAAACGAGAGTAAGTGAAAAATTTGTTTTGGTTGAACTATCACTTTAAAAGCTTTAATCAACGAACAGCAGGTATTTGTAAATTTCGGAATGGCTTTTTAGTGTATCTTTTTTTACCCACATAAAATATCTCAAGTCCTGAGAAATCACACAGCAGCCCCTCACACTAACTACATGATCAAAACCGCTGTCTGTCAGTCACTTTGGCTGATGTGGTTTTTGTCATGCTAACTAAAATGTTTGAGGCGTGTTTTCTGGGAAGATGTAAAGTTTTTTATTTTCTGCAGCTCAGTGGTAAGAGCATTGCGTTAACAACGGAAGGTTGTGGGTTCAATCCCAGGGGATCGCACATGCCTATGTATAAATGTATAGGATAATGGAATGAAAGTTGCTTTGGACAAAAGCATCTGCCAAATGCATAAATGCATAAATGTAAATGTTAAGAGTGTGTGGTTAGATTTGAACACTTAAGGCACAGTTGCATTTACATTCTTTCCAGTAAGATAGGAGGTTGATACTCACAAGACTTAAAATAAAATAAACTCTATAAATATGTATTTGTTTTAAAATCAAATTATATAATCTATGTTATTTCCTATCAATAAGCATCATAGTTAAACAGCTTCTGGGCAAACGCACACTTGATGTTACACTTCATCTCTGGATGAGAGTGTGAAGTCTGGTTTGAGAGTTGTGTAATACAAACAAATATTTTCAACATTATTTCATTGCTGAAAAGTGCATGCCCGCTCATTCACCCTAGCCAGATATTTGGGTGCATGTATGCGTACCTACTGGGTCTCTAAAGGTTATGAGATCAATAAGAAACTCAAAAGGAGACTCACAATAAAATACTCACATTTTTTTCCGCAGAGAATTCTCTGGGTAATCCATTGCAATGGTGTGGACGGTGAATCTCAGTAAACTGGTGCTGGCAGTGTATGGATTCACTCTCATCACAGGTGTTCCTGCAAACATCTTGGCTTTATACACCTTCTGCAAGAAGATTCGCCGGAGATCCACTCCTACAGATGTCCTGCTCCTCAGCTTAACCATCTCTGATCTGGTCTTTCTCTTTTTCCTGCCGTTTCGTATGGTGGAGGCGGCAAACATGAGGTGGACCCTGCCATACTTCCTCTGTCCGCTGTCGGGTATGATCTTCTATGCCATCATCTGTAACAGCACCTTCCATCTGACGGCCATCAGTGTGGAGAGATATCTGGGCGTGGCCTTCCCCATCAAATACAAGTTAAAGCGTAACCCCAGAAACGCTCTGATAGCCGTGGTGTTTTTCTGGTTGGCGTCCATGGCTCAGTGCAGTATCGTCTATGTCATGCAATACCACCATCATTCAAACCCCAACTTCACCGAGCCGTCCAAAAGGAACAGCTGTTATGATGAATTCAGCGAGGAACAGCTGAAGATCCTCGTGCCGGTTCGGCTGCAACTTTTTGTCGTGTACTTCTGCATTCCCATCCCCATCTGCTGCTTCTGCTACTTCAGGTGCATCCATATCCTCACCAATCTACCCAACGTCAACTCAAAAAAGCGGATGAGATCCATCGGGATGGCACTGGGGACACTTTTGGTCTTCATCGGATGTTTCATGCCCTTCAGTGTATCACATCTGGAGGGGTTTATTGGCGGTTACAGCACTGTATGGAGGCCATATGCTCTGCTCACCTGCACCCTGAACGCATGTCTCGATCCTTTCATATTCTACTTTTCATCTTCGGCGTTCAGAGAGACTTTCCAAGGTGTCTTACGAGAGCTGGTCAGGAGGATGCATCTGCAATGCTGTTACTCAGCTTTCTCCTCCCTCCTGCTGAAAAGTGGAGCCGCAGAGCAAAGAATTCACAGAGCCAATGACATCGACTCGCAATGACATTACATCTTTTGCAATGGTTGACCTGTTCATTTCCATTTTTGTTATTTTTTTAAGTGCATCTATTGCAAGTCCAACCTGTTTTACATTAAATCTCAATTTACTTAACAGCTTCTCGATAGTCCCAAAAACACTTGAGTTGTTTCAACGCAAGGTTGGGTAAAATATACAATAGACAGAACCGACCGCTAGCTTATAAATTTACCTATGTTCGGTTGTTTCAGCCCCAAATGCTGGCTTGTTTAAACCAATGATTGGGTAACCACAATCCAGTATAGGTCATATAAAAACAACTCGGAGGCATTTGAGCTACAATGTTACATTATTTTACAAAATCTTAAGAATACCGTCTTGTGTAACATTTCTTACTTGGATGTTTTCGTATTAAAAGAAATATTTCCTTCTAATGATTTTTCCATCATTTATTCCACCATCCTAAACCAGTGACACCAGACTAGACTAGAAGAAGACTAAGGAAGAAGAAGACTTTACCAATAGATGCAGATTGGTCCAAGGGAATTTTTTTCGTAATAAGTGTGCAATAGTGACACTGGACAATAGTGTCTGATGAATGGCTGTTTGTACATGTGTCATAGTTCTCCAGGGTATGAGCAAGCATTTTTATTCCCAGGTTATAAACTTGAGGACAAAGATTGTCCAGTGCATACATGGAATCACAAACAAGAGCATCAGATGAGGTAATGTTAGATTCTATAAATGTGTTTTGTCTGCTGTTGTTTTATCTACTAACTGTTGAGCCTGGTGAAATTTATAAGTCTATTTGTGATGTGATTTGTGTTGAAGTTACCACTGAGGTATCATGATCTGTCACATCCTACAGACTCTGTATTGCTGTTTAGCCGTCAGGTGTTTATGCGTACTGCACCTAGCCTGCTCATGATCTCTATCACCATTAAGGAACACACTCATTTTGTAGGTGGTGTTACCTCGTTATGTCCATCTGGATGCCCACCACACACACCAACCCTCATCCAGACTCGAACTCAATATTTTGTCATAAACAGGGCCACACCCAGGGCAAAAAAAGAACAAATAATCTGTTATTCTATGCTTACCCTTATATCATTCGAAATCCAAATGGCATTTCTCATGAAATATCAGATTGTTTTCCAACGCTATATATTTTAGTAGACCATTGTTCGCTTATGTGACTAACAGACATTTTAAAGCTACTTTTAGATTTCCTCCAAATATCTTCAAATGCACATACAGTATGTAGATCAGAGAACTGAACAATTTGGGCGGAAGGCAACGAATTTCCCTGGCATACTTTGTATTACTTTCATTTAACTTTTTTGCTGCTGCATTGGTTATGCCATGATGTGCACTGTTGTCAAATTTGATACAGATGTTGTCTCTTTCTGAACTTCTTACAATTTAGCAAAGATATGTTCGTCAAACACACCCATGTTTCCTTGACATAGAGTCTACAAATAGACTCCTCTGTGCTTTTTCTGTGTTTCCTGGGGCGCCTTCATTCGTAAAGAGTTGACATTTATTGTTTTGGCCCCCTTTTGCATGGTTTTCTGTTTGTTTTCTCCGTCTTCTACAAGCAGTATTTGTTATATTCTAGATGCTTTCAGTATTTAGTGGTTGAGCGTTTGTGATATCTAGAAAGAAAGTGGCCTTGACTTTTTTCTGAGAACTTGCATGAAAAAACTAAGTTTCATAGCTCACTGCAACTTGTTGCTTTTGCAATGATCTTTTCACTAGAGTATGTCACTGCAGTGTTTCCCAATGTTAAACCGACATTTTTGGTTTTAATATCTGTCACACCCTAAAAGCTTTAATGTGTTTACTAACAACATTCCCTAACAGCAAGATAATCAGGATTTTCTGTGATGTTGCTTTGAAACAAGAATTTTTATGAAATGAATGATCTAATTTAACTGGCCATCTCTGCAGCTTGTACCCTGGGCTTGAGATACTGGAACAGGGTCCAGGCCCCTATGACCCTGAGAGGACAAGTGGATTTGGAGAATAGATGAAGGGATCAAAAAACGGTTTGTATATGATTTCTGTTGGGAACTTGTTTATTGAAATATTCATTTTCCTGTTTGAGAAAAAAAAAAAGCCCCTTCTTTCCTGATATATTGATGTCATTGACATGTGGCATGGTAGTGACATCATTTATGCTTATATACTGTATATGTGGCATCACATCTGGATATGAGTGATTGGATTGACTCTACAAAGGTACGAAATAACTTGATTCTCTTTCATTATGTTTTTCAGGTTTTGTGAGGATTCATTTGAAGACTTAACCAGATAAATGTTTGCCTCAATGAAAAACTATGCGTATACATAGTCTTTATTTATTTGAGATTAGATGAGCTTACTTTACTATTTACTAGAAAAAAGACACATCTTGACTTTGATTAATAAAAAGTTCAGCTAAGAACAGGAGGTTCATTTTAATGTCGGAGAGTAGATGCAAAATTGTGAATAAAAACTAAAGTATGATCATCTTATGAAGCTTGGCACAAAAACTTTGGGAAATAATAAACTTGCACAAATGCATTCTGACCTTTAAAAAAAAGTTTTGATGTTTATTAGCACATCAAATACTTGACGAATGAAATAATAAGAATGTTAAAAATAAAATTGTATTATTACTATTTATTAGTAATATCTTAATTATTCTTATTTCAATATTATCTACATTTTATTTATTTGCCTGGTAATTCTATTATTACAGTAGAAGTATCATACTAACCAGAATACTTTCCATGTTTTATGTATTACTCTTGTACTTTTTTAGGCTTTGAGATCCTGTTAGATAATGGTGCCTGTAAAGGGAAAATACAGCATATACGATTAGATCTCATTTCCTGAAGTGTCACCAAAAAAGCACCAGAGAACTTAAAGTTATAAAAACAAACAGGAAAAACATGTTTAAGTAGGCGAATATTAAAGAGATAGTTCACCTAAAAATGAGAATGCCTTCATTATCTACTCGTTCCATTACTTTTATCAGATTCTCATTTAAATGGCAGTTGACAAGCTTTGTTTCTTTGTAAGTGTTTCAGTATTGTGCTGTTGTTTCTTTCATTGGAATGTGGATAAAAGTGAATTATTTATTAAAAACACAAATAATATGTGTTAAGTACTTGACAAGTATTATATGTTTTGCTGAAACAGTATCTAATTCCTCTATTCATTTTGGGTGATGTCTGATTATTGTTTGGTGTGTGCCCATGCTGTATTACAAGTAGGGATGGGTACTGAGAACCAATACTTTTTGTACCGCTACATAATTGGGTCGATACCAGAGTATCGTTAAACTTCATAACAAACAATACTATTGATACTTGCGTTGTTTTATCTCTGTGTATTCGGGTGTTAAAAGGCGAATTAGCGCCTGCTGCCTGTCATAATTTGGCCACGGGGTATATTTACTTACTTTACTAGCGCATTTAGTTCAATTCTCTAAAGTCATAAAAATAGTTCAAATAATTAAAAAAATAGTACTTACATTTATACAGACCTAAAACCAGAAAGGAAAAAAGAAATACGGTCTACCAGCTAAGGAACACACACACATTTTGTTATGTGGCATTTTCTGTTTGCTCAGAAGCATTTGTAAACTGCTGTTCTAAATCTCAGCTGTAATAAAGAAGCTTAAAATGATTAACGTTGATTAATCTTTTCACATCATGTGTTTTTGCATCAAATTATAGAGCGGAGATGGATAACAGTATTGATATATCGATATTAAAACCTAACGATACCCATCCCTAATTACAACACAGTTGCATTGACTTTTAATTGAAATATCTTTCCAGAAAGATGGATGTTAAAACTAAAAAAATAATTCTGTGAAGATTCTGTGATGTTGGAAATCTTTGTGTGTGTGTGTGTGTGTGTGTGTGTGCAGTTTGAATATGTAACATGTGGAGAAAATATGAACAAACCAAACAGTTGGTTTAAGTAAATCTATGTTTGGTTGCTATGGTTGGGCTATGGTGGGGACATTTTCTAGGTTAACTTAAACCAATGGTTGGGTTTGTCCATATTTTACAATAACATAATTTACAACAACCAGCTTTAGAAGAACCCAGTTTTAGTGCATTTGTTTCCATGGACAACAAAACCAGTCTGATAGGTCAAATTGAGATCTGAAAGTTAGATAAACCCGACAGCAGAAATTATAAGCATTATATATATATATATATATACCAAACTTGAGTGGGAAATTCCCAAAGAGCGGGTGGCAGCTGAAAGTGCAAGTTTGTAGGCGTGTTTCAGTGAATTTATCCACTCACAGAAATAAAGTTTTGATGTATTTACGATAAGAGATTTACAAGATTTCTTCATGGAACATGATCTTTACTTAATATCCTAATGATTTGTGGCATAAAAGAAAAATTTATAATTTTGACCCTTGCAATGTTTTTGTTGGCTTTTGCCACAAATATTCCTGTGCAATTTAAGACTTAAGTTTGAAGTCCAGGGTCAAATACTTTCCTGGGTCTCTGAAGCTCATGGGGTGTAAAATGAGGTTAAAGGTCGAATACATTTAATCATGCTTGTGCTTTCTAACAGAGAATTCTCTGGGTAATCCATTGCAATGGTGTGGACGGTGAATCTCAGTAAACTGGTCCTGGCAGTGTATGGATTCACTCTCATCACAGGTGTTCCTGCAAACATCTTGGCGTTATACACCTTCTGTAAGAAGATTCGCCGGAGATCCACTCCTACAGATGTCTTGCTCCTCAGCTTAACCATCTCTGATCTGGTCTTTCTCTTTTTCCTGCCATTTCGTATGGTGGAGGCGGCAAACATGAGGTGGACCCTGCCATACTTCCTCTGTCCACTGTCGGGTATGATCTTCTATGCCATCATCTGTAACAGCACCTTCCATCTGACGGCCATCAGTGTGGAGAGATATCTGGGCGTGGCCTTCCCCATCAAATACAAGTTAAAGCGTAACCCCAGAAACGCTCTGATAGCCGTGGTGTTTTTCTGGTTGGCGTCCATGGCTCAGTGCAGTATCGTCTATGTCATGCAATACCACCATCATTCAAACCCCAACTTCACCGAGCCGTCCAAAAGGAACAGCTGTTATGATGAATTCAGCGAGGAACAGCTGAAGATCCTCGTGCCGGTTCGGCTGCAACTTTTTGTTGTGTACTTCTGCATTCCTGTCCCCATCTGCTGCTTCTGCTACTTCAGGTGCATCCATATCCTCACCAATCTACCCAACGTCAACTCCAAGAAGCGGATGAGATCCATTGGGATGGCGCTGGGGACACTTCTGGTCTTCATCGGATGTTTCATGCCCTTCAGTGTATCACATCTGGAGGGGTATGTTGGCGGTTACAGCACTGAATGGAGGCCATATGCTCTGCTCAGCTGCACGCTGAACGCATGTCTCGATCCTTTCATATTCTACTTTTCATCTTCAGCGTTCAGAGAGACTTTTAAGAGTGTCTTGCGAGAGCTGGTCAGGAGGATCCATCTACATTGCAGAAGCTGCAAGAGGGAGATAGAAATCTAATGACAGCGGAGAATTAAATCCCAGCGTTGGAAATAGTTGACCTGCTATATTTGCAGTTTTTTTATTAAGTTCATCCAAGTGTAAGCTATGTGAGTCAACTGAATCTCATATTATTTAACTGTATCTCTGCCCTTTGAGCTAAGATGCTCGATTTTCTAATGCAATGCTACAAATACAATCGTGTGTAACATTTCTTTATTGATCTTTACTCATTAATAAAATAAATACTTACTAACTTCTAATGAACCCTGCCTTCTTCATTTTACTATCCTAAACCAGTAACACCAGACTCAGACCCATCAAAGTCCAGGTTTCATCCAATACAAACCAAAATAAACACTTGAGATAAAGAAATGTCTGCCGTTATACTGCAATGTTATATTTTTTTATATATTTTTTTATTGCACTTATGCTTTTGTTGTACTTATGCTGCCCCAATTGCTTCCATTGCCTACCCCACTTGTAAGTCGCTTTGGATAAAAGCATCTGCTAAATGATGAAATGTAAATGTAAATATTTTGCACTCGTCTAGTGAAACCAAATTAAAACCAAGATTCAATCCAAGACACTTAGTATTTTCATTCAGACTTTAGCTGTGATCAGTACGGCAATTTCTTTTCAATATTTGGGGTCATTATGTGTTACTCCAAGTGATTCACATTCACCCTTCAGATGTACAAGTCTGGTCATTATTGCAGCACTATTGTCTGTCTTTGCTTGTGCTTCAGTTTCACACCATGGATGTTGTATTTAAGGGGTCATATGGCGCGAACATGAGTTTTTCTGTGTCTTTGTTGTTATATAAGCAGTGGTATAAAGTAACGTATTACAAGTAATCAAATAACTGTAATTGAGTAGTTTTTTCAGGAAATGTACTTCTGAAGTAGTTTAAAAACAGTGTACTTTTACTTGAGTACACTTTTAGTGCTGTATCGGTACTTTTACTGCGTTATTTTGCCTCACATTGTCGTCGCTACTTTATGTGTGTAATTTTCATGTGATTGGCTAAGGAGAATAATCACCATCCACTCAAATAGAAATAGAAAACTGCGAAGCAGTGCTTGGCAAGGTTTCATAAAATAAAGTAAATAAAATGATGTTAAGGCTATATGGTGCAGTCAGCTGTTATATATTGGGGTATTTTATAACGGCTTAGAACTCCACACAGCCAATCAGAATCAAGGACCAGAAGTGACTGTTTTATATGGAGAAATATTGAGTTTCTGTATCACTCCGTTCGCCAAGTGAAATCCAAACGGCTATATATATATATATATGAGGCAAAAGTCTCCATCTCTCTCCAAAATCTCTACATCAAGTCCTCTGCCCTTATAAGTGAGTAGGGAACATATGCGATTGGAACGCATGCAAAGTAGTCTCGCAAACTTTGCATTACCAGTTACAATGTTGTAAATAAAGCTCAGTTTCTAGCACAGTTTGAGTGATTCGCTTAAATAAGACGTCATTACATGGAACGAAGCCGCAGTGTATTTATTATCTGTATTTTGAACCTTTAAAGATATGAATCATGAAAAACTATGGACCCGAACTCCAGGTAAAAATCTTTATTGTTGTACCTAAGAATTAATGTCTCATACATCTTGGATGGCTTGAGGTTGAGTAATTGATGAGCTCCTCTACAGATGTCACTGTTAATGCTAATCCAATGCAATTTAGGTTACAACTGTTTTGCATGCGGTATTTGGGGCTCTTATTTATTAATTTCTGCATTGTGAGGGCTAGTACACATGATTGCACAGTGTTACAGTGTTGGAAGTGCACTTATGATTTTAAATGAAAAACTTACCTCCTGACAGAACAACACATTGAATGGATATTTTGTCTCAAGTTGTATCCAGTTGTATGCAGTACAACTGTTATCAGTAAGGTAAAGATGTGTTTTGTTAAAATTAGCTGTTTTCTATATAAATCTCCAAATTTGATTATTAGTAATTATTCTTAATTTCATTAAATAACACCGCCTAAAAAGTAACTAGAACTCTGAGTAGCTTTTGAGAAGAGTAATTTTTACTTTTACTCAATTACTTTTTTAACACCAGTAGGTCTACTTTTACTTGTAATTGAGTACAATTTCAGCAATGTTACAGCACTTGTACTTCATTACAAATTTCCAGTATTCTTTTCACCACTGGTTATAAGTTGCCATGCATGTATTAGATTTGTAAAATAGCAAAAATGCATTTCTGCCTGAAACGCCTCGTGTAACCACCAGGGGTGGGCCGATCCTGATACTCTATATCGGGTATCGGAAGAGGTGTGACGATCCAAAATCCGATCCTGTGCTGAATAATATTATCAAGCTTTAAGAAGGATGAAACCGTTTAAGAGTTTCTTTGTGCTAAATCTGAACATTTTCTTATGTCATGCAATAGCTTCATGTGAGGAGACAACAAAAGATCATTAAGTCCATGAAAACTCCTTCAACGTTACTGCTGTCATGTGTCACTCTCCATTCAGCATGGCCAAACGTTACTCTAGTGTTTGGTGACAGTCAGGATGCTATTCCTAGATGTTCCGATGTTTCAATTATTCTACTAACTAGATAACAATCTTTGGTTTTGTTTAAAAGGATTGTATGGAGTTGATGTCTTAGAATAAAGAGAATGTTAGATTAAACTGTTATGAACTTCAGAAGAACGTGCGTTAAGCGCGTCAAGGCGAATGTATTAAACGCATCATTTCTGCGCCCGAGACGTAAACATAATGTGTATTTAAGAGAATGAACGAAGCGGGTCATCAAGCTTCCAGAATAGGCAATACGTGTAGAGAAGCGGATCCAGTAAGCCCATCATTCTGCACCCACAATTCAGAACCGGAATCGGAATCGGAGCGTAAAGGAAAAACTGGTATCAGCCCACCGCTAGTAACCACACCCCCATAAATCTACGTCAGTTAGTGGTATGATGTGACAAAATGTATACGCAAGTAAGGTGTGCGTACCTGATGTTCCAAATATGGTCAGAGGCGTTACATATCTGTCACACGCTTGCAGTATTCGACCAATCACTACGCACTGGTGAACTGGCCAATCATAGCACACCTCGCTTTTCAGAGCCATGAGCTTTGTTTAAAATCTGCGTGTTTCAGAGAGGCGGAGCACAGAAGAGATACAAACATGCACGGTATGTGGAAAATACAGTGTTTTATTCCTTTAAATCGTGTGTACATATTGTATTATTGGATCAATGACGCATCACAATTTATTGTTGAGAAGAACCTCTAATCACAGGTTGCACCGGTATAAATGCTTTTCCTTTGTGTTAAGTAGTGACATTGGACACAAGTGTCTGATTAATGGCAATTTAAAGGCCTGTCTCAGCTCTCTAGTGCACGAGCAAAAGGTGTCATATGAGCTAATGCTTTATTCTAGGAAGAAGTTTTGTCTGTTCTGGTTTTATTTTGAAGTGTTTACCACCGGATGCTCACTATAGAACAACACTCATCCAGAAGCGCACCAGACTCACGTGACACATACATGCGCTCATCTGGGTCACAAACTTCAGTATACTGTATTCGTGTTAACAGATTAATTATGTCCATGTTCATATCTCCAGTACAGTTGTTTAAATTTGAAAGAGATGGTATTTGGTTTCATACCTCATTTAGATTAAATTAGGATAAATCAGAATAGACGTGCCGTGTAGTTAGGTGGAGGAGGGATGCGGAGAATAATGGCAGTGGGTGGCGCTTGAATAATGATTCACTGAATCGATTTATCATTTCTGAGTGACACATCTGCATGTGAGCATTTCGAACTTAAATGCATTTTCTTACAAGTTTTAAAGTGTTTTATAAATTCTCTCAGGGGGTGATAGGCCTGAGATAGTTTATAAAACACTAATAATAGTCTGTATTTCTTGGAAGTATTATGTACTGTATTTTCCCGCAGTGTGCACCGTTGTCAACTATAAAATTACGTTGTGTTTTTTCGTCCTGATACTATTTAAGCAAAGACTTCTTTTCACACACGCTTTCTTGTAACAGAGTCTACAAATAGAGTCTGTTGAGCTTTTTCTGTATTTACTGTGGCGGCGTCATCTGAAAATGAGTCACTTTTGCAAGGGTTTCTGTTTGCATATTTTGATCAGACACTTGGCTTTTGCACATGTCCTGTTTTACTTTTGATTTGATAAGATTTGGTTCATATTGTATTGAAAATATATTCTTTCAAGTGTACCTGACACACATGCTGACTTTAAAGGGATAGTACACGCAAAATGTATGTGTCTTTCCAAACCTGTGACTATTAATTTCTTCCGCAAAACACAAAAGAAGAACGTTGGTAACCCAATAACATTGAACCCCATTGACTTTCAATGTACTGTATGACAACCACTGAAACAGTTTTTCGAAACGTCCTCTTTTGTTTTCCATTGAAGAAAGACTCATGTACAGATTTTGAATTACATAAATCTGAATAAATGACAGTATTTGTGTAAGTCTGTTTAATGTTGAATGCAAACCTTAACATTTTCACTACATATATGCCAAACTCACATATTCTCAGTCCATGTCATCGCTGTTCAATTCTAGTTTTAGCAGAAATGTGCCATGTTTGAAGTGCTTTTGGCTGTAAGAGTTTTTCTGTATTGAACGTGTCTCTGCTCTTTTCTTTCATCCACAGCAGGAGAAAAGTGCATTCATCAGGTTGTGTTTCCGCTGTATTTTTCACTGAACTCTATGAGGATGCTGAAG
Source organism: Triplophysa dalaica (assembly GCF_015846415.1). Taxonomy (NCBI): domain Eukaryota; kingdom Metazoa; phylum Chordata; class Actinopteri; order Cypriniformes; family Nemacheilidae; genus Triplophysa; species Triplophysa dalaica. Next base: position 21,890,645 of record NC_079553.1, on the reverse strand, counting down.
AAACGCCTGCAGCATCAGATGTGAGTAATGACTCCTCATCCATACTCAGCACCGGGACACCTGCCATCTCCATCTTCAACAGATGTTTCATACATTTCACACCTCTGACTCTGTGTAATATTTCTTTATTACTTTAACGTTGTTATTGTTCCATTAAGAGAACAACTGATTTCTGAAAATCCAACTAAATAATACATAATCATGCAAATTATACAATAATTCTACATTGATTTTACCGACAGATTAAAATACACAACAGTGGCCAAAAGTGATGATAATCAATATCTGCACCCTTGTTTCTTACATTTTGTGTAATATATTTGAATAAAAATGTCAATTTTCCACAGCTGGACATCATTTTTGCTTTTAATATATGTGTCAGTATAAAGACTGATATTCAAATGCATCTCTCTCTCTATATAAAAAGATCAATAGCTTTGACCTAGTTTTAGTCAAGCAATGTTTCCATCAACAGTAACTTCCAGCACTCAAAAGACCAAGCAGAAGTTATTTCCTAGACTATTCTTGGCATCACACCTTGGCCGCACGTCCTGTGTTGAAAATGTGTTTTTAAGAACAATATCCTGTTTTAGCCTGAGAACATCTGACAAATTCAAATGACAGTATTTCTAGCAACATGCATTTACCAAGCAGATATAATGGTTTTCAAAATATCATAGACTTTAAGGGTAGATGGCCTGCTGTTTCTTGTCGATCTTAAAGGGATAGGTCACCTAAACAATTTTAACTCTGTCACCATTTACTCAGCCTCTTCCAAATATATATACATTTATTTGTTCTGTTGAACACAAAGAAAGATGTTGGGACTAATGTGTGCAATTTTCAGCTCTGGGACATCACTCATTCTCACTAACATAGAACAAAAAAGATAAAAAACGTTTTCCTACTGTTGAACGCAAAACGAGATATTTTGATGCATTTAGGAAAGCAAACAGTTCTGAGGCATCTTTGACTATACACTTTTACATTTTCTACTGTGGTAGTTAATGATGGCCCAGAATTTAAAGTTAACTTCCAGTTGGTTATCGGTTTGGCCAGTGGCTTATATTACAATTATTTTTTAAACACATAATATTAATTAATATTAATATTTTATTGTATATTAAATGTATTTAATGAAATTAAAACTACTCAACGGTCACAGATTCTTTGTTAAGGTCTACCGGAAGTTACGTTTGGGCCACATAACATTTACTTGTAAGACTTTTTGCACTTTGCCTAAATATTATTCATAGAACCTCCTGATTAAATATATCACGCCTATCTTCTGATGAGTTGACATCAGTCATGACAAAGCCAAAACAGATAAAGAAAACATGCCACAAGATGGTGCTAGATTTATGTGAATCAGTTTATGAGCGCTTAAATTGGACTAATCTGTCAAAAATCTATTCCAGAACAGTGTCAGCCAAAATCCAAATGAAACGTCACCTTGACTTACAAATCAGGTATTGAAGCACGATGAAAGTGCTCATCAGTCTAAAATGTTTTTTTTATGTTTGATGAAGAGTTGTCAGGCAGTCTGCTGTTTACTGGCTGGTTATGAGGACATTACAACAGTAGACGTTGTGGGTTGTTGCTGTGGGTTGTGAATGTTACAATGCTGGTCGCTTAGCAACCCTCTTTGATGCTTTTTGACATTCTGATGTTGGAGAAGACATGCGATGTTATGATAGTTGCTAAATGGTTGTTAGCCTTAACAGTTTTCTGTATGTCCAATCCCTGACAGCAGTTCAGTGTTGATGTTTTGGAGTTAAATGTGGCTGACGCAGACTCATGGTATGAATCAATCTTAGCGGTGGGCCGGCGAATGTCGGTCAAATTTGTTTTGATAAACATTTCCCTGCTCATTCAGAGTCCTCGCAGGCCCAGGAGATTTCTGGGTAATTACAGGGTGAGATCGAGAACAGAGGTGTGTGATTATCAAATCCATTCATCTATCAGAGTATATGTGCTGAAGTATCAGGGGAGGAGGAGCTGACTGCCGCAGTCTCTGATTAACATCAGGACATGTTTCATTGTGTCACCTTTAACATCCTCCTACCTTCATCGAGGGTCTTTACCCCCCACATCAGCCTGACATGAGCTGGATCTGTGAAGTTCACCCAAAAATAAAAGTGCTGTCGTTGGTTTCTCATGATTTACTGGCGACACTTTCTTATTTTCTGAAGAAAATTTGATCGATTGATTTATTTTATATTTTTTTCATAGAACAAAATTTCATCTGTAAGTCTCAGATCTCTTTTTCTGGTTTGTGTATTCAAACATCGATGCCTCATGTTAGAAACAGAGGCTTTTATTGTATAGAAATGACATACTTTTTCAAATTTGCATTGTAAAAATATATGTTCACTGTATTCTAAAGTTAAAAACACCCTAAAGAAAAAAATTATAAAAATATCAGTTTACACTTTACATATATAAACTACATTCCGTTAAATGCATGGCAGTTATAATTTTTTTCTGTTAACCTCAGTTGATGCACATTAAATTAACAAAATGGAAAATATTGTAAAAATATGTTGCTAGTTGTTAAAAGGTGAATCAAAAAGACCTTATTGTAAAGTGTTACAGTTATGTTTTAATATAGAGACATTGAGTTAAAACTGGAAACTGAAAGTGAGAAACATTACAGTGTAGTGTACAATCCACAGTTGCCTTTATTGTACAATCTTGAGTTTTGCAAGACGTTTGGGAGTCCAATCACCACGCAGAACACTCTATGATGTCATCGCTGCCTGTTGCAAGCTTTGGATACCCTTAGTGGAGGTAAACATCAAATCAGATAAAATTCAACCTTTACCAACAGTACAACATTTTACTCATATTATAATATTTAAATGATTTTCTAAGGTAAAATTTTATTTTAAGATTCAGGGCCTGTATGAATAAAGCATCTTAGAGTAAAAAAGTACTCACAACAAAAATCACAACATTTTACTCTTTTATGTACCCTTTTTACTCTTTACAACAAAGAAACAATGCGTTGGAATGATATGATGACAGGGAGTTTATTAAATAATAAAATAAAAGTAGTTGTATCCATTTTGTAAGGATTTGCAGCGTTGGTCTTTTATTTAGTGTAATATTGTAATAGGGTGTGATTCATCAGCTTATTTTATTTAAATTAACTGTTAGAACTCAATGAAAAGTTCATGAAACCAAGGCAAAATGGATAAGCAAAATGGATAAGCATTTGTCATATTTTTGCGCACAATGCATATTTTTTTTACTTTTGCAACTTTGTCGCCATCTGTTTTAAAAAAAAGAAATTGAAGGTTACTTTATGTATTTTTCTTCACATGGGTTGAAGTCAACCTATCTTAAATATTCCACAAAATAGTACAGCTCAATATATCAATCACTATTATTAGCTTACTGTTGTCAATCACGAGTAGGTAGACAGACAGGTGTCAACATTGATTTTAATAAACTTGTCCAACAACTTCATCTTGGTTTATTTTACCCAAATTCATTATGGATTGCAGCTGTATATTTACATTAATAAAAATGAAGTTATGTCTTAATTCAGTCATGAATACATGGTGCCATGCTGCTATGACTTCACCCTTGGAGGCTCCCTATTGGTTGATTCAGATGTCAAGGGCGGCCATTTTGTGTCTAAATCAATGTAGTCGTTGACCGTTTCTGAATAAGCATTCTTCCGTTCTTCTTGTGTCCTCGTGTTCTTGCTCTACTTCCTCAATAACTGTCAAAGCCTGGTTCCAACCCATGATGTGTTCACGATTTCAAGGATGCATCGTATGTCCCAGAAGTCATTGTGGCGCGTCCATCAAAGGCAAAGTCCCAAGACCAGTCTCCACAAGAACACAAGTTTGTTCGTTGCTTGTATGGAATTGAAAAACGGCCCTTAATTCCCAACTCTGAAGTCAGAATTTAAGAATCAGTCTTAAAGAGTACATAACTAGGGATTTTTAAGGTTTTACTTTGGTTTATGGAGTGTCGAACAACAAGTTTATGTAGAAGATGTAAAAACACTATTATTTCGTAATAATAGGCAGTTATTTTTACCTTACTTGTTGACTGACACTCAAATGATTTGTTCCACGATTCATCTGTCTAATCCCGTCCTCTCTGCTTGTATAGTCTGCTGTGATTGGTCAGATGGTCTAGTCTGCTGTGATTGGTCTACCGTGAATGAGGCTTGCGAGCTACAGTGTTTGAGGAGAAGAGTGAAGTTTTCACAGCCAGACCTAGCAAAATGTAGGCGAGGACAATATGTAGTGATGTAAATCTGCAGCGATTGGCAAATCAGACTAGGGACGACTCGTTTGTGTTATTCAGAGTTGACTCCCTTTTTTCCAATCCAATAACTTAATTTTTCATTCAACTTCAGATTTACAATTTAGAAGACTGCTTACTTTGAAACACGGCAACTTTACACACTGCATGAAATGTCATGCTCATGATCTCATGTTATGTACGCTGTAGCCTGTTAACTGTCACCCGTTCCGTATACGGGACACCTAAGTTTGCGTCAATATTGTGCATGTAATTTCTAATCGAATCATGACAAACTATTTATCATTGGAAAGGTCTAAGACTCTTAAATACAGATTTCTTTGGAGTTTTTTTTATAATTTATATAGTGAGAGTAATTGATTCTTTTTTTAAAGAGTGGGCTTAGAATTTTTGTTATCCTTTTGCGACCCATATTTTTTTAATGTATTTTTTAATCAAAGAAAACATAAACTTTTTTATTCCTTTTTTACAATAGACCTAACAACATACCTTAAAATACCTAAAAATAGTGTGTGGGATTTTTTTAGCAATAATCTGCTACTTTTCTTTTTTAAACGAGACCAATCATAAGTCTGTATTCCAAAGAATTCATGAGTTACCGCCATTTTATTTCCAACATGCGTTTTCATGTGTAGGCTCCAAAAGGGCTTCGACAGTTAACACTGAAAGTTGCTTTTAGCTTCTTTATAAAATCTACTACTCTTAAAAAAGCCCTACTTCTTGCTAAGATTTTTTTGACACTTCATTCAACATACAGGCACATTTCAAATCTACATGTACAAGAGATGTTGATGTAAAGTCAGTCCTACAGTAGATTGTCATGCATGCTCTAATATACATGAATGTTAAAAAATTACCCTAAAATTGTGAACCCATTGTGTTCATTTAAAATAGAATGTTAAAATGTGTGATATTTTAATAGTTTGGTATTACATGGTTTTGTATATTGTAGCCGTATTAAGATTAAAAAAAGGAAGTTAATGTTGCTTCTTTCCTGTTTTCTCATTATAGGTAAAGTATGTCACAACGACCCCATTATAAGAAGCACTGTAGCATTTGAGACGGAGAGAGAAAGTCATTCTGTGACACTGGGCTGAAGTATTAAGGTAGGAGATACATCTGCTTCTTAAGTTTTTCAAGTTTTCTTTGTGACTGTTATATTTAAAAAGTTGCGTTGCTTGACCAGGTATCCTTCACAGCTCATGAGGGTTATTGTTATGTATGGCCACTTAATGTAAATATAATTGACGGTATATAAATAAGTGTTAAAAGCGGATAAATTCATTCAGTATCTCATAATATTAAGCTCTTCCCGTGAAAGAATACAAAGGGCATCAGCTTATATTGGCAAAATACACATTTAAAATAACTTCAGTTTAAATATTTCTTTCTCAATTTTGTTTTTCTTATCAACACCTTCATTTACTGTATCTCTAAACGTTCATGACTTATTTCCTTGTGTTGTGTTTGATCTTTAATCTAAACACACTGCCTATATGCGTGAAACTGTAGTTTCATATGTGACAGTACAATTGTTTGGTTTTATAACTCTCATGTGTTAAGATTGAATTATTATTATTATTAATTATTAACATAAATAACCAACCTTCTAAAAATAGATGATTTACTGCCATAAAGCTCTTGTTTGGTTCAGGTCTACTAAAGGAAAACCGGTCCCTTCAAAAACAACATGATATTGACATTGAGAATGTTTTTATATTAGAAAGTGAAGGAACCGCTTCACATCACATCTAAAAGAGGATTACAAGTATACTTAACACTTTAAGTACTAAGAGAATACTTTAAAGTGTACTTACTGTAGACAATGTGTTACAAGTATTGATCCAGTAAACTGTTAGTATATCCCTAAGGTCACTTAGTTGTTTCCTATACTGTACTATATTTAAAAGTAAACTTTTATAAACTAAGTGGTGGACTTATATAGTCAATGAACATCAAATGAGGCTGAAACTAGTGGTGGTGTAGTGTTGAGGTTAAGGAAATGAGGTTGCAAGTTCGACCCTGAGAATATTTTCACCTACATAGTTTTGACTTGTAACAGTTTGCTTCAAGAGGGCTGTCAGAAGTTACATTTCCATTATCCTTTAGAGTGCGCAGGATGAAACAAACATAAAAATTAAGGCTTTGAAAATATGCCAAATGGAAACATGTGTTTTTCGCGAAATGTACCATATATCGCACGCTCACATGAGGTGTTTTTTCAGGTAATACGATAAAGGCATATTTTGCAAAATTGCAATGGGAACACATTACAAGTCCCTTGATGTACAAAACCATCTCACGACCACTCGCGGTATGTTTAAGTAGAACATTGGAAAGATAGGATGTAAAGAATTAAGTAATATCTTATAATGGTCAAAAGCAGAAAAACAAGATTTATTATGAAAATATATAGGGAAATACAGACATTTCTCTTTAAAAGTAGGTGGCAGTATGGTAGGAATGGCTTATTGCGAGAAGAAAAAGATTTGACTTCATTGGCATAACATCATTTGAAGGAAACACTGTCATTACGCAATATTTTTATTTGACATCTTGAAAATATTAATTACGTTTTGCACAAATTTGCAAAGGAAACCTGCTGTCTGAACTGATATCACCAGAGACGTTCAGAGATCTGTTTATATTTGATTATATTACGAGAGAGATTAATGGAGAGTCATTTTACACTCAACAGAATCCCATCAAGACCCTCTTGTTTTACACTTGTTAAAAAGTTGAGCCTCTTTAGATGCACAACAGCATGTATTTCTCTATCTAGAGGGCCATCAGACACTGCCTCACCATTGTGTAGTAGCTCTCAACTCGGCAGCTGTAGGCAAACACATTTATTTTAGTTTTTGTACATATTTTAATTTAGTATTGGGGAATTCAAGTGTTTATAAGTGTGCTTTCCTTTTGTCCCATCTTTCCCCTGCTAAAAAATCTGACTTAAACAGCATGGATTTCCATGTCGATTCACAATGGTTTATGCTGGCTAGTGTCGGTCAAGCAAAGCTCACAAAGTTTAGCTGGTGAGGTTGTTTCAGACACACACAAATGTGGCATTTATGTGAGGGTGACCATATGAGCCATCTCTCCGGGACGCGTCCTTGCCAGGATTTGGGTGCGTATTACAGAAGTCGCATTTCTCAACCTTATATGTCGTCGAGGTTCTCACATTTCAGTAAAAAAAGCATATAAAATTACCATTTAACATTACTTAATCCTTGTAGTTCATTGTAGTCATTCTTACCTTGAAATATAATGGCTGGCTTTATAAAATAAAACCTGAAATAATAAACCCCCATGACGTGTGCGGTCGACAAATGCGACTCCTGGAAGACGCATCCAAATCCTGGTAAGGACGCGTCTGGGAGAAATGGCTCATATGGTCACCGTAATCTATGTATACATTTCTATGTTTCTTTGGGACACTAAATATAAATTGTCCACCATATTGGAACAGTCAAGAGCAAGTTGACTGTTATACACATGCATGAATGTCAAATGCTACATGCTGTTGAGTAGATGCAAACATTATAACTGCTAAACTAACACATTAGCTAGAAAAAGAAGTGACCGTAGTTAAAAAACCTGTAATATTGAGTTCACACATACAAATCACACTCTGTAAATACTACCCTATTCCTTCTGGAATATAAATCTCAGTTGTTTCTACAACCAAAGGTCTCACAATATTGGGGTGTCTCGGAGAACTCATTGATTTTAAGTGTGAGTAACAACAGCAACCGAAAGGTTGACCTTTCCAAGATGGCGGACACCTTGACGTGTCTGGAGAGATTGATTGTGGCATCTTCATACTAGCTTACATATGTATGGCTTCTTTTTGCTAGCAAAGTTAGTTCATAAGACACCATGTAAGACACAGTATATGCTGTTTCATAAATTTATTTAAAATATTTCTTTAATTGATTACGTCTTCATTCACTTTCTCTCTGTTCTAGGTTGGAACACATCCGTTGCAATGGCATGGACAACAAGTCTTAGTAATCTGGTGTTAGCAGTGTACGGATTCACTCTCATCACAGGTCTTCCTGCCAACATCTTGGCATTATACACCTTCTTCCAGAAGATTCGCAAGAGATCCACTCCTATGGATATCCTGCTACTCAGCTTAACCATCTCCGACCTGATCTTCCTCTTCTTCCTGCCGTTTCGTATGGTGGAGGCGGCAAAAATGAAGTGGACCCTGCCGTACTTTCTCTGTCCGCTGTCGGGTTTCATCTTCTACTCCACCATCTACAACAGCGCCTTCCATCTGACGGCCATCAGTGTGGAGAGATATCTGGGCGTGGCCTTCCCCATCAAATACAAGTTAAAACGCAACCCCAGAAACGCTGTGATAGCCGTGGTGTTTTTCTGGCTGATATCGTTTGCGCACTGCAGTATCGTCTATATCATGCAATATCACGACCACTCAAACCCCAACTTCACCGAGCCGTCTATGAGGAACACCTGCTACGAGGAGTTCAGCGCTGAACAGTTGAAGATCCTCCTGCCGGTGCGGCTGGAGCTTTTTGCCGTGCTGTTCTGTGCGCCATTCCTCATCTGCTGCTTTTGCTATGTCCGGTTCATCCACATCCTCTCCAATCTACCCAACATCAACACCAAGAAGCGCATGAGAGCTATCGGCATGGCCCTGGGGACCCTGCTGGTATTTATTGTCTGTTTTGCACCTTACAATATAACTCATGTGGTGGGGTATGTGGGTGGCTACAGCCCTGAGTGGCGAGTGTATGCTCTGCTTACCAGCACATTTAACGCATGTCTTGACCCGTTCATATTCTACTTCTCTTCTGCGGCACTCAGAGGAACGTTTAATCATGTCTTGAGAGAGGTGTTCAGACGGCTGTCGTTACTTTGCTGCCGCTCGACTCTCTACTGCCCCCTGTTGAACTGTTTGAATTCAGATGAGAGGACTCAGAGCTCTACCGATAGCTCTCGGTAACATCACAAGCAGTAGCGTTTTGAGATTTTGCATTGATTGATCAGAGAAGCGAGAAGTCTGAGAAGAGGCACTGGGATCTCTGGGATCTGTTTTGTATATTTTATTCATATATACTGTAGATACACAAAACTCTTAGTGTCCATATTTGTGTGTTTCAAGTGGAGGATGGCCAGTGCATGTCGATCAGTCTATTATATGACATTTACATGTTTTTTAACACTTTTTATCCAAAGCGACTTACATTGCATTATACTATACTATATTGTTTCTGAGTACTTGCAATCCCCAGTATGGAACACATGACATTGCTAGTGCCACGCTATAACCACTGAGCTACAGGAAAGCCGTCCAAATGTAGTATATGTAATTCTGATACCCTCTGTGTCAACACCTTCTTGGATGTATGTAAAAGAACAAGATCACTATAAAGAGTGAATAATATCCCATAGGAAAATTTTATTGCTGTGAGGTTGCTACGTATTTCATTGCTAAGGAGTTCCCAGTTGTGTTCATTGATGTATCAAATCTTAGATGTTTTTCCAAAAATGTGAAACAAATGAGTGTAAGTGTTGAAATCCATGGGGAATTTGGATGTGTAAAAAGAATGTAGACTTTAGAGGTGAAATAATCTGGATTTTGATGAGAAATGTTTAAGCTCATATTGAGATCTTCAAAAATATTGAATTTTGATTGGAGACAATTCTGAGCGCAGTTTGACACATTTTTGACATACCGTTTTTTAAACAGTATTCTGTTCCTCATGTGAATCCTCTGCCACAGTTTCTGCAGTGCCAATAATAGGAACAAATGTGCCCAACAATCATTTCAAAACTTTCAAATGCAGTCAAGTCACTGAAAAACATAAAACCAGTGAAAGCATATCCTTAAGGATGGTTTTAATAGTAACATTTCACAATAACTGTGAATTAATAATAATGTACTTGATCCGGATCAAGTCATGAAATATCATCTGTACACAAAATAAAAGCAGCTACATTTTTTAAGTTTTTTAGTAGACATGATATTTTTGTCTCAGGTGACACAATTTCTTGAAACTGTCTTTGAGTTTCGGCAGCAGCATGCAGGTCTTGTCTGTTCCAACATTTTTATTTTTACACTGAATGTCAAGTTTTTTTGCTATGATCAAAATGTTTTGTTGCACTTAATGTATATATTTGTAATTTGATCTCGATTTCTCTTGCAATATAAGATGCATGTTCTTTCAAGAAATTAACAATTTTTTCATATACAGGTCTGTGTTATTTCTTCTATAACATACACTCAGTTTTATTACCTGTGAGGTGTATTTCTACAACACGTAGGCTAAAAATCTGAATAAAACAATGCAAATAAGCTTGCTACTTTGAAAATAACGATTGTTCACCTTATAAAGTAATGACAACTGTTCTGCTAATGTCTGGTGACTACAAGTAACAAAATGTCACGTTGAGATGAATTCAAGGACGCATTTACAATAAATAATCATGTGTTAAGAACATGCATTTTATTTGGGCGAATCAAGAAAAGTTGATTTAAACAGCACATTTAATACACATTATGTAACAAAATGAAGACATAAAAGTTTGATGAGATAATCAATGATCAACTTCAACAAATTATTTTATTTATTGATCAAATAAAAATATTTCATGCAATTATGTTAAAAGTATTATATATAGATAATATAAATTTATTATTATTATATATTTTAAACAAATTATTTTATGTATTTTACGTCTCGACTAATTTTGAGGCGCTGTAACAAGAACATGTAAAATTACTGAAGTTATTTTGGTTTTTAGTCCAGCAACGCAAAAACATTGCCATGATTTACTAATCACATTCTTATGGTGTAGATTTTGTACACGTGGCCAGAAAGTTCAGCACTGTTAGACCTTTAACCAAACATCTAGTTTAAAACGAGATATAATGAAATAAGCTATTCCGTTTAAACAAACATATATGCCTGGGAAGTGAGCAGATGGAACAACGAGGGAATTATTTTACCTTCTTCAAATATTATGTCATGTAGATGTTTGATTTCAGTCATCTGTTCTTTTTGGCTCAAGAGTTTTTATTTACACAACAGATAATAAAGAGTGATGTCACTTACAGTGTGTTTCAAATATCCAGTCAGCTGAAATTGAACCATCATCCACTTAATAATAACTGTTACAATACAATGAACAATATACAGACTAATTGTATATGTGTTGATAGTTTGCATTTTTCATTACAAATTACAAGCGAAACAATGAGTAAAAAGTTTTTAAAATATTAGAGTAAACAATTTACATTTACTTTATTGTAAAAAAAATCACTTAGTAAAAAGTGTTATGTGAGTTAAAATTTAGATTTTAACTGAGTATTAAGAAAGGTTTAGCTTCGTTCATGTTTATTTTTTTAAGTCATCATTATAGTGTTTACTTTAGTTGGGCTCTTGACTAGCAAGATCATTTGATACTATTTCTTTTCTTGGCACTAAAAGATTGTGATTTTAAGCATTTCATTTTTGTCAAACAACATATGAACTGAACTCAAAATAATTCACTTGGAGTTCAGGTTTTGTTTCACAAATACATTAAATAATTTCTAGACCAAACATCTTTCACTGATATGAGTACATACCAAGTGATCACAAGAGATCAGATAAAATTGTGTAGCAAGTTATAAACCACAACATCAATAAGTGTATGAAACTCAACAGTGGTGACAAAGAAAAACGATTCAATTCATGCTGCAGTGCATGCTGGGATGAGAATTTTATTCTGTACCCAGCATGCATTGCAGCATAAATAGTGCAGCTTGATTGGTTACTGGTGCAATATACGAAAAGGTTTTAAAACTTAAATGGTTTGAGTTTTCTGAACTAATCAGGTTTCACAGTATTGGTGAAAAAGAAATTCAAAATCATATTTTACCGAGCTGACTTTTCTTTTTTGAATGTTTCTCAAAACTATATTTTCACCTTTGATTTAGATTTTTTCTGTTCTTTATAAAAGACCTCTCAAGTGTCTCTGCCACACATTTACATTGATTTGCTCAAGTCCGATTCGTTCACTTCTGCCAAAGCACTGCCAGATGAATGATAGAATTCTTGAGTCATTTTCAGATTGAAGATCCAGTGAGTGAAACATTGTTCCAGTATGTGTGACGCAGTAACATTTATGTGATTGTGAAAGTGCTGAAATCCTAACTTCTCTCTCGCTGAAAGACTCATGCTGGGTTTTCCATGTCATAAATTACAAAATGAAGAATAGATCTTTTGATGTGAAGTATTTATCCATCTATAGCTTTACTTTAAATCTAAACACCTAAACTGCCAAAAGCATTGCCTCATGTCTTATCAAACCAAATAGTATCAGAGAACTTTCCCACAGTTGACATTGGGAGTATGAGAAAAACAGTTTACAGACTGATTCATCACCTTCCAGAAACACACCCATCATCTTAAAACACATCTCCCACATGAAGTGAAAGCATCGAGTCCAGATAAGAGTGTTCGGCTCACATGAACACACACACAGAGCGTCAGATCCACGGCTCTTTCATTAATATCCTCTTATCACCGCTCCATATTGAAAATGGAAAACAAACATTTGGTGCGGATGTTATCAGAGGAAAGACCTCACTATAGAAAACACAGAATCAACACACATGCACAAATGAAGATCTGCTTCTCTCTTCGTCAGCATTAGATCTGACACTAATATTTCTGTCTGGAGTTCTGCATATCACAGCGGTAAGAGTTTCCCTTTATTGCACGAGTCTCACATTTTGATGCTTGCGTAACGTTTTCTTTTTATGGACGTGGAGAATTCCTGTTTTCTCTGTTTGATATACTGTAGAGAGGAACAAAAAAAAGCAAGTGAGCGTATAATTGTTGAAACACGTGAAGAGTACGGAGGTGTAACATGAATGTAGATTGTAGAGGTAAAATAATCTGGATTTGAGTAAATTCGACAAGTTTGAGATCTTCAATCATATTGTCTTTTGATTACAGACTCTCTTCTCTTCTCAAACTCTAATGACAACAATTAAAGCAACAATTTACAGTGAAAGTAACAGATTTGTTACTTGAAGAAATAATGGACTTGTTACTTAACTATTGTAGATTTTGTTGATACAATGTAAATTTCCAATACTAACAGTGAAAATAAATATTACTGGGATTGTAGGCTGGAAATCGTATCATAACAAAACAAAAACAAAAACAGGACAGTCAGTTTTAAAGACTAAATATTAAAAAAGAATAGAAATTGATTTCCACATTTAAATCATCCGTAACAAGAACAGAATAACATTAGCTTCTGATGAACGTATCAAATTATGACAAAATCAATGTGATTTGCAGTTCTCGTGAATGAATGAAGGTCCATTCTGTGATTCACCATGTGGAACAGAACAAGCATGCAGGCGTGTGAATTAAATCTGTGTCTCTCCGTCTACATCATCACCTTCATCACCGGTTTCCCCGCCAATGTTCTGGCCTTCTACACGTTCTGCCGCAAGGTGTGGAAGAAGCCAGCCCCCATCGACATCCTCCTCCTCAACCTCACCATCTCGGACCTCCTCTTCCTCCTTGTCCTCCCATTCAAGATGCAAGAGGTGGTGGATAACATGATATGGAACATGCCCTACTTTCTGTGTCCTCTGTCCGGCTTCGTATTCTACATGACCATCTACAACAGCACCTTCTTCTTGACGGCGGTGAGCGTGGAGCGTTACCTCGGTGTGGCCTTCCCCATCCAACACTCGCTGAGAAGACGACCCATCTACGCCGTGTTAGCCAGCATCTTCATCTGGGGGTTCTCCGTGCTCCACCTCAGCATCGTCTACATCATGCCTTACTACAATCCGCCCGGAACGGGATCGGTGCCCCGGAACATCTGCTATGAGGGCTTCACGGACGCTCAGCTGCAGGTCCTCCTTCCCTTCCGTCTGGAGCTGTGTATCGTTCTCTTCTGCATCCCGTTCCTCATCTCCAGCTTCTGCTACATAAACTTCATCCGCATCCTCTCGCAGCTGCCCAACATCGGGCGGCGCAGGAGGCTGCGGGCCATCGGTCTGGCTTTGGGCACTTTGTTAGTCTTCGCTCTGTGTTTCGGACCTTACAACGTCTCTCACGTGGTCGGCTTTGTAAAGAAGGAGAGCCCGGAGTGGCGGGACAAAGCGCTGCTGCTCAGCACATTCAACGCTTGTTTGGATCCTTTTATTTTTTACTTCACGTCCGCTGCCGTGAGGAACGCGTTGGGCGCCATGGTGAGGGGGGTTTGGAATAAATGCAGGTGTCCGCAGGTCCTCTGGAGTTCAAAAAAGAAGAAACCTTCCGAAATGGAGAAAAGCAACCTGCCGAAACCACAAGAGATCAACGCAGTTTGACGAATAATGGCAGACCGGGAAACAATGTATCTTTTCAGGAATGACACTTGGTAAACATGTCTAAACTTCCTGGAAAGACGAGCCAGCGCACGGGCGTGCTGGGAGTGGCAAAACAACAGAATTCACGTTGGTTGTGTTATCTTCCTACGGGAAGAAAAACGCAGCGCTGAAACTCTTCATGTGTACACATAGAGACTGAATTGTGTGTCTGCAAACAGAGGAGGAACTCACTTTGATTACGTTTTGCGCGGAGTGTTTATTCAGCCAGAATTAAAACCACATCGCAGACAGAGTCTACATAACAAACTTGTACCCATTATTCACGTCCCCCCAAACAAAGAGAACGACGGAGGCCATTGATTCATACAGCTCACAGATGAAAGAGTCACATTCACCGACCATCATATGAGCATCAACAGAAGCCCGTCATTTAAAACAGTCACATTTCACATCTTAGAAGGTAAATGGCTGAGAACTGACAGTGTGGTTTGGAGATGTGGCTCGATGGCTAGAGCGTTATGTTGGCTGATAGCACGCAATCATCTGGCAGACGTCTAGTTGAAATCTGCATTTACATCTCCAAAACATTGTGTGCTCATCTGCAATACGCATCGGAGACTTCTGCTGTCAGATGCAGAGTTATTATAGTTTTGATTTGAGTTTTATTTATCCATCTTTTATTTTTAGATTTTTATTTTTTGTGATTTTTTTTAGTTTTGTGCATTTTTGGTATATGCTTTTGTTATTTAATCATTTTTTGGTTTATTTTTAAAGTCGGGGTGTGCGATTTCCGAATTACCCTTGTTTAGACAAAGTCGGGCCAAGTACCAAAACAACCTTTTACCCTTTTACAGACATTAGTCGAGCCGAGCACTGACAAAAGCGAAGAATGGTTTGTTGGTTTTGGTGCTTTGAACATCAACAAGGCTAAGAGAAATCGGACACCCCGCCTGTAAGGTTGCTGTGACAAGCCAATAACACGCATCTTTTTTACAATTCTGTTCAGTGACACTAGTGGCACTTTTACGTGCTTAATTTATGAGAATGTAAATACATATGTCATTGAAAATGTTTTTTTATTGTATATTTAAGAGAGACAGTGAGCAAGTTGTATACGCTGTTGTTATATAATATATACAGTACATTATACATTGTGGTTACATAAAAAACATCAGAACATCATATTGTACTGCACTGTGTGTTCTCTGTGTCTCTCTTCATCCCGGGTTATGTCGTAAAATGTTTATGGCATATTTCCTTACTGTTCATAATAACAATTAGGCTGTAATCTCTGGTCTCTGTAATAAACCTGACAAATATTTACAAAGGGTAATTGTCCTGGAACAGAGCTAACATACAAAAACATATACACGCATGTGCACATTTGTTCCTTTTTGAAGATTCAGGGAATATTTTGAATGTTATCTACAGTTTATTAACTATCATGTTGTTAAACACTGAAGTGGATGAAAGTTTAAGTCGTCACATGTATGGAAGTTAGTTTTACATAAACGTTATTGTGTCATTTCCACCACAATCCGCCTTTCAGCAACAACAGCAGTTTAGTTTTTTTTCAAAAGTTAGTGTAGGCTACTTTTTAGACGTGAGACTTCAATTTTGTCAAAACATACAAAAGAATACATATTTTATTCCATTGCTTTTGAGAATTTCAAAACTGTTTTATGCACTAAAGCTACTGAAACCCTTTAGTAAACTATTTCTATATAATATATCAAACTAATATTATCTAAAGGTCTACAGGGCTGGTCAACAGAACCATTCAATTCTTGTCACCTTTGTTTCTGGATTTCAAAGATTTGCATCGAAGATGTTTTTCTGCTCTTGACCGAAAATCCAGACCATGTCACATCACATCACAGAAGATTCTGGATTGCTAATGGATCATTGCACACATTGAAGTTTCAAAGAGGAATGCATTTTCAGTGCATGTGATATATTAAGGGGTTATCCTTCTTTTCTTCTTGTCTTGCGGTGAAAGACAGATATAATATTCTTAACATCTTCACATTTAACAAAATTCATAATGCTGTCGACTTTATTTCAAGATCAAACAGCCGTTTCAAATGAAACCATTTAATCAAGATCACCGTTAAGACAAATAATATGTTGTGCGTCTTGCTCACCAGCAGTAATAAATATAGTTGCTTCGTTGCGTTCCACATTTTTTTTATATAAATCAAACTGCAGTTAGATTTTTCAGCCATAATAACTCAAAAAGTACAGCTAACTAACGTTATAAAACACAATTAAATCATGATAAAAAAAATTGTTATCTCATTTCGGAAATATACTCGTCATATGCACACATATACAATACTGGTCAGAGGTTAAGAGTCACTTCCTCATTTGAACAATTCATATTGATTTCATATTTTAGAGTAAATAATATCAAAATGCAATGTTTGTTTATTAAATGCCATTCTCACAGCAGTTGTTTGCTTTTCTTTGAATTCAATTCCATTTAAATTTTGATTTATATCTGTGTACCTGAATTCAAATTTAGAAATAAAAAAATTTGGACCACAAAACCATTCATAAGGGTCAATATTTTGACATTGATATTTATACATCATCTGTAATTATTTATACATAAATAAGCTTTATATGGTCTGTTAGTATAGGACAATATTTGGTCAAGATATAACTATTTGAAAACTCTGATTGAAAAATCTAAGTATTGAGAAAATGGCCTTTAAATTGATCCATCAGAGGCTCTGTAGCAGGTTGTTGTGTAGAAGAAACAGGTTTGTTTTAACATTCTTACCTGGCTTACGGCTTTAATGACCTTGTGAAGAATAGAAGAACCCGAAAGCAGAAATTCGAAGCTCACATAGAAACCAAACTTGATTCTCAAAGAGCGGTAAGCAGCGAGTGAAGTTTGAAGACATGTTTCTCAACATTTTTGTCAGCTTTTTTGCTGCATCCACTCACAAAAATATAAGTTTTATATATTTACGGTAGGGTATTTACAAAATATTTTCATGAAACATGATCCTAATATCCTAATTATTGTTGGTATTGAAGAACAATGGATCATTTTGACCCATACAATGTAAACTGTTAGCTATTGCTACAAATATGCCCGTGCTACTAGTGGTTTTGTGGTCCAGGGTCCCACATGATTTTGAATGCAGATGTGATTGAGAGTATGAGGACAGATAGAGTGAGATGAGGATATGACACAGGCTGAATTATAGGATGTCATTTGCACATGTGGTAAGCGGTTGCGTCATTAATCTGACGGTAAATTTCTCTTGCGGAAGCATTCGTGCGGTTTGCTGTGTCAGCTTTATGTAGCAAACACACACGCTGATCCAGGCCAATATTGTGTTGCAGGTTTAGTTCCTCTGTTTGTTCAAACTGGATTCTTTTGGGGTGTTTACCCAGTTGGGTTTCTAATGTCAAAATAAAGAATAAAGATTGTACTTTTGATGATATTTGACTTTGAAGTTTATTATTTCTGTTTGGAGTGGTTACAAGTATAGACAAATCAAAAACATTATGTAGTTTCCATTCCACTCAAAATTTGACGAGAGTTTACTATAGAATCACAGGATCACAAAAATCCTTGAGTTAAGACACTCAAATCAATGTGATTTGAGTAAATGTCTGAGGACTTCATCTTGTTTGATGAAGATGTAGAGTTCATTTCTTAATCCTCATGTTGTGTTGCACGGAAAAAATAAAGAGACCATATCACAATACTATTCAGGTTTTCTGAATTTACTGTCTCCATGTATGTGCTTAGGTACAATGATCATTTTTGTTTTATCTTGTGATCTTCTAACGATTTTCTCCCAAATATCAAATAAAGATATTGTTTCTATTAGCGTTTATTTGCGGACAATGAAAACTGGAGAAACAGGTGAAAATAACAGAAAGATCAAATACTGCAAAGAACTATATTCACTATTAAGCAACTAAACAGTAAAATTTCTTTCTATTTAGGAAAAGTGATAACTTGTGATAACTCATTTTTGGAAGTTTTCATGTGTCTCATGCTGTCTTTCTCATTGCTTTTCAGGTTTGATTTTGAGGTTTGATTTTGTTAAAATTCAACAGACACTGGACTGAAATGGACACAATACATCTAGAACTGATGATTAAATTAAAATGTGGAATGGTACCTTAAACATGGTTCAAGATTCGACTGAATTGTGTCTCAATTTACAGTCATTAAAAATATTACTGTTTATGCTGTTCAAGATTGAGTAAAAAGACTTTGAAGTGGAAACATGTTAAGTATTAAAGACAATCAAGCATTGGACAAAATTGCTCATTTGCTCATGAATTCTGTCATTTTCATTTACCACATCAGCATTCAGGTTATAAAGAGCCCTGGGGTATTTTTATTTGCGTAAATAGGGGCAGTTTTGTTTCTCAATGTATTACATAAAGTTGACAAGAATCTCTTTTGTACTCACAACGTTTGTCTTGAGGTTAGATGTGTTATGGAAATTCTGCAGCCATCAAAACCACAGTAATGTTTCAATAGGATGCCACCAACATACAGACAAGCTCAAAGGAAACAAACACACCCACACCTGTGCTATGTTAAAAACAAAACTCAGTTTTATTTCTCTCTCTCCATTTAACGTCTTTCACGGTTTTCTCCTCGTTTCGAATTAAAAAAATGTACAAACATCTAAAAATAAAACGACAGGAAAACAAAAGACTTGGGAAGAAACACTACATCACAGCACAGAATGTGTCATCGTGGAGGACACATTCTGTCCGTTTCTGTAGCTGCGTCGTTGATTTCTTCAAGACAGTCTGTGATAAAGGGGATAAAACCAATCCGTCTGAAACCCCTCGTGCCTGCCGTAAGAAGGCCGGAGCATGAACACAGATGTACACACACACTCACACACAAACCATCACACAGAGCTAGAGAAATGCTGAAGTGGAGGTCTGGAGCGGTGGGCCGCTCGGATCGGATGGAGGTGACGGGGTCGTGTACGACAGAGGCAGCTGAGAGGAGATGAGCATTAATAAGTTCAGCTGAAACCAACGCTGGCTAATCATCTCTTTTACCCTTGTGACGGAAAACACACACATTATTATCTGTGGAAAAACAGACGGAGATGTTGACATCCGTCACACACCTGCTGACTCCAGAGGATCTGTCCCTGTTGTGCCTCTGACAGCTTAATGAACACTAATAACACACATTAGTCATCTCTATCTATCCATCTATCCATCTATCCATCCATCCATCTATCTATCTATCTATCTATCTATCTATCTATCTATCTATCTATCTATCTATCTATCTATCTATCTATCTATCTATCTATCTATCTATCTATCTATCTATCTATCTATCTATCTATCTATCTATCTATCTATCTATCTATCTATCTATCTATCTATCTATCTATCCATCCATCCATCCATCCATCCATCCATCCATCCATCCATCCATCCATCCATTCCACCTTCCCTCCATCTATCTATCCATCCATCCATCCATCCATCCATCCATTCCACCTTCCCTCCATCTATCTATCCATCCATCCATCCATCCATCCCACCTTCCCTCCATCTATTTATCCGTCCCACCCTTCCTCTCTCACTCTCTCTATCTCTCTATCTTTCTCTCTATCTCCATCCATCCATCCATCAATCCATCAATCCATCAATCCATCAATCCATCCATCCATCCATCCATCCATCCATCCATCTAATTCAATGCAGTCATGCATCGTCAAATTTACCTCCAGCCAAAAAATCTTTCTGCTGATTTGTCTGAAAACTACACACACTTTCCGTAAGTAATATGTGGTTAACACATTGCAGGTGCATGACCCGGTTAAACACTCTTGCATTGCTGTGACACTTAAATCTTGGTACACAAGATGCACTTAGTTAACATTCCTGTGCCATTAAACTGGATGCGATATCATATCTACTATAATCATATTTATTCCTGTAGGCCGATCTAACTGTAAACATATCGACTTATAATATCAATATAATATAAATATCAAAAACCGTCGCTCTGACTTTTGAGCTTACAGTAGTTGAGCCGAAATATGAAGTAGGCTGCGGTGGTCAGTGAGCAATGATGGGAATGCATTGCTTTTCACTAAATTACAACCTGATGCATTTCCAGAATTATGTCAAAGATCAATCCATAACACAGAGCACGTCTGCGTTGCATTCACCGTTACAACACAGATTATTGTAAACATTCAGGTAAACAAGTGTCACGAGAGAGCAAGAGTTTTGCTGAGCAATTGAGATGAAATAGACATGTTTACATGTAGCTGGTTAACAGCACATACATGTGAAGGAAACTCTATCGCCCCCTTGAGTTCTGTTTGTCAACATCAAGAAAGATACAGAGCTTGCTTCTCTGTTAGCCAAGAATCGGATGCACTTGTGTAAAATATTCTTCTCGGCCTCCGGCTGTTTGAATTATTCCTGCATTTTTAATGTTCCGCCTCTCTAACAGTCTGATACACAGTACCCGTAACAAGAATCTGCTCTGTATTATTATTTATATTCTGCATTTGATTTACACCACCAACGGTCAGAGCAACATTTGCTCCTGATTTGTTTTCTGTTTCTACTGTGTGTTATATTGCGTTTGTCTCAAGATACACAGTATCTATAGGCACAAAAGTACACATCTCAGGCATCTGTGTAACTCGAAATCGAGTAAAATCGAATCTAGAAACATAAACATGTGCACACGTGAAAATAGCTGGTGAGACTTTAACAAACCTGGTTTAAAAATTGGTCTGGTGGTCTTAGCTGGAAACAAGTTGGTTTTACAGGGATTCCAGCTAACTCATCTTTAACCAAAGAAACTACCGATAACGCACCTGTTCTGCATTCATCTGATAACAGTCTCACTTTGTTTATATATTTTATAGAAATCTTTCCATAACTCTGATTCTTACTGTAAACACGCCATTGAAAATTACACTATAGCTCACTGACAAAATGTGAAATGCTCTCTCATTTTGATAAACGTGCTAAATGAATAAATGTAACTATGTAGAGTAAAGCCTGTAAATTACATTTACATTTATTTAAGAGCAAAATTACTTGGTAGATAAAGAAAGAGGTTTTTTCATTATATTTTGTGCACAAACATATATATACTTGGATACTTTCATAGCTTTAAAGATGTGGAAAATACATACTGCCTTTAGATGAAGAAAATAAATAAGAGAGCAGTGGGTAGAGAGATTGATTCGGCACTGCCCTCTAGTGGCACAGAGAGTAAAACCACTTCACAGAAACACTGCATTTATATTCTATAGACTCACATCTGTCACTGTTCATTTACACATTTACATGCTGTCATCTGGGACACAACCCCTCTAATTGATTTCAATTCTGCAGTAAGATAGAAACAAGACGAATAAACAGCTAATTTTTCTAGCGCATTTCTCACAATTGTCCATGAATTTGTATTCATTTTCAAAAGGAGTGAGCCGACCATTTGTTAAACCACAATAAAAATAATGGGTTTGACCAACATTGAAAGTGTTGTTGTGCAGGTTTTCTGTCACATTACCGTGCCATTTTTGTCCCTTTTCAATAGGCACAATTGCAAATTAACACTTGTGGCAACAAACTGTTGCTTAAATTTACAAAACTCATACCGAGCTAATTGCAACATTTTTTTGTAAAATTTACAGAAACAACCATGTTTACTATAGTTAGGTACCACGAATGAATGGTTGTGGTACAGTAACCATAGTTAAACTATGGTATTTGTAGCAAAACGGTGACTAGGTAGTCAATGCAAAATATAACGATCAATATAAAACTAGTATTCAGGGCAAAACTACAGATTAAGAGAAACGATCAAGAAGGAAGTTAAGAAATGTCATCAACTTTATTTTCCTATTCACACTCTTTTAAAAACCGGTTCTTCACAGTACGCCATAGAGCAAAAGAGCAATTTACTCAAAGGTTCTTATCAAATCTATTTTTCTTCTTAATTTTTTATAATTTAAAGAATCTTTAAGAACCTTTTATGGAACAGAATGGTTCTTTGTGGAATCATTGAGCTTCATTTTTAAGCACCTTTTCTTAATCTTACTCTGTAAAGCCCAATGTTCAAAATAATCAAACAGATTAAGTAATGCAAACTTAATTTTTTTAAAAACTTACTACTTACTTAAATATGTTAAGTTTCTGAAACACTTTTTTTACTTTTGAGCAAAGTATAATGATTATTTTTGAGTAACTTGAAGTTTTGACTAAAACTCAAAAAATTTATTTAGTCTTTGTTCAATTTACTTAATTTTTAACACGTTAATTCAACACAATTGATCTAGAAGGATTTCCAATTCCTAGCATGCTTTGCGTCAGACTGTATTAGGAAAGTAAATTAAAAAAAGATTTATTTATATGTTTTTATTAAAGTGAAACACTGGTAGTGTTCAATGTTCACTTCTCTTAGCTATTAAGAAGAGTTTGACGTATTTTGCAGTTTTGTGGTTACCATTGTTTAACAGAGTGGTGCATGTGCTTAGCGTCTGCGAAGCTAAATTTGACCTGTAACTTCTGTTATGATACCAGTGAGCAGGAAATGTGCTAATGCCAGTTCTGAGATCAGTGGCTTCTTGCTCATTTGGGCTTGCAAAAGTCAAATGTTTGATATATGCATATTAAGACTAAGAATAATTTAGTTCATTTAACTCAAAAATGCAATTTTGTTGTACTCATTAAGTTCTGTCTACTTAATTTCATAAAAAGGATAAATTAAATATTTAAGTCACACTTGCTAAGATTTGGTTAGAACTTTAACTTAACAGTAATCAAAATTTGAAAGTTCTGCTTACAAGAGCTCAGTCGAGTTGAAACGAGTCCGAAAAATGAGTTGCCTCGTTTTAGTATTGCCAATTTTCCGGGTGTAAAGTGTACTTCATGCTACTCACGAGCAGAGATTTATGCAACAACTTCAAAATCCTTGGTCGAACAATCAAACATAATGAACATTGAACATAAGTCACTTTGAATACAAGTATCAGCTGTGAGGAAAATGGGCGGGGCTTAGCAAAGGGCCAATGACATCATCTCATACTGACATGGACCATCACATCTCCTCTGAGCTGAGGGCTCTGTGTGATCCAACCTGCTCATGTCAGGATGTCCCTCATCCGTCCACCACACCAGACCTCTAGCTCAGTCCAAACTCACTCATTTACATCCCAAAACATCCACCAGCAGCGCTCCATCACAATATTCAGACAACCAAACAAAACTCCACCCAAAACAAACATTTACATGCTTTATACCCACATCGAGAATTTAACGACATTTCGTACGTTCTCTTGTTTTTTTCTTTTGTTCACGTATATAAGAGGTGATCACATGTACACGAGATGGCCTTGAGGGTGATGCTGAACATGAATGACAAAAAGAGAAAATGACCGCTGTCTCCCCATCCCCTGCCTTGTGCTTAACATTTACAGTGATCCCAATTTTTTTTGGAATGCTCGTAACGTCTAAAGTCCTTCCAATAAATCAAACGTCAAACCAAGTAACATCTGCTAAAAAAGGCTTTTAAGTTTTTATTAAACTTTGAGAAGGTGTCTATAGTATTTGACTGGTTTCTATAATTTGTGCTATATTTCTTTCAAAATACACCGCTTGGTTTGACATTAGATGTAACGTAAAGACAACAATAGATTATTCTTTAAATAAGAATAACATGCTAAACTGAATGTCGGGGTTATTCAGTCCAGCCCTGTCCTCTCTCTTCCACACCTGCTAGTCAAGTCACGGTTAAGATCTTGAGAAGCTGGTTCAGGTGTATTCCACATGTTTGGATCTAAACCGCCGGCCATGTGCCTCCACAAACGAAACCGAAACTTCGGTAGAGTTTTGTACACAGGTGGAGAGAACGAGTTTTCTCATTTACAATCATCATGACGAAAGGATGAGCTCAGATTTCGTATTGTGAGCAATATCTCGGGCCCGACGAATGAACGCAGCACATTGTCTGAATGCGTTAGCCTAATAACAAAGGCGTAATGCCCATCAGACTGTAAATTGGGCATTAACAAGATTTAAATGTTATTTTGAGGTTATTGCTGGATGAAATGAAATAATGAAACACGTAACGGGGGAGACAGGACAGATTATAGTATATACAAGATTAAGATTGCAAAGCGAACGGTCAGAACACCGAGCTCACGCGGGGTCGAATGAAGTTAAGATGCTCGCCGCAGCGTCACGTCAAAGCCTCTTCGCCGTGCGCTCTTAAGTGGCGGGTAATTATCCTGTAGGGGACGGGACTCCGCGCCGGGCTTCAAGACTCGGCCATTCAAAGGCACAGCTGTCCTTGAAGAGGATTCTGTCAGTGCCTGGACTGAGCTTGATTTATGAGTCGTGCCTCTCACCAGATGGGGGACAGAGAGAATATGCCGGTCCGCTTGCTTAGCGAGTCACAGTCGCTGGCTAATTACATCTTGATCTCTCGCTAATCTGATTCACTTTCCGAAAGGAACAAAGGCGACTCGCAGAATCTAATGCTGTGTTCCATTCGACTCAGGACGCCTGTTGAAAGCAGACCTCCAGTTTGGTCTCCGTTGCTAGAAATTGATGAAATGTTACGAAGAAACGTCGAGCATCCAACTTGGAATGAAACGCAGCAGCACGTTGGTCACATGTCATATGCAGGACACTGCGGTTTTGGTTACGTCATTGAGCCAGACATGAACGTTACATCATTACTGTAGAATAGATTATCATACATTACAGTCAACATGGAAAAGTAAGAATACAGACACATTTGAAATGATATTGGGGCGCGTACACGCTAGAGTTTAGGCTGCGTATGAGAACGCTACGAATCAATTGATTTTATTGAGGGACGTGGAGGAAAAATGTAAAGATTAATTTGACATCCTGTATGCTTTTATTTTGAAATAAAAAAAATATTTCCCTCCACACTTGCTAAATCGTACGCATTCCCGTCCGTCACGCACGTCTCTCTAGCGTGTAAGTGCCCTTGCATTTCTGCGATTGCTTTCTTAGCAGACTTTGTCAAATTATTTCCAGTTTGAAAAAGTTTATCATGGTAAAACAGAGCACGATACTTCAAAAACGTATTTTTTTTTGCCGTTCAATGAATGTGATTTTTCGTACAAAATATTTTCACACACATGGCTTGCGATGAGCTCTGTCGATTTTTTTTCGTACACGGAATTACTATATTTATTCAAATACTTATTAACATTGTCATCGTCATCATCATTATTATAATCATCATTATTAACACCGAAAAGTTATAGCAGTTAACCTTGCAGATTAAAATGTACACAGTGCAGGGGTTAAAACGGGGTCGGTGCAGGAAGTGAGGTCACAAGAGGGACATTTCTAACCGGTACATGCTATCCACAAGCAACGAGGAAGATGAGGAACTGCTTCGGACGCCAGAAACGTCTTCTGCCTTCAAGATCCGTTTGGGAAGATCACACTTACGAGATCAGGAGGTCAACATTTCGCATTTCTTTCTCTGTTTTTCACTTGCGATGAAATAGAGAAACATTAGCCACAAACATTAATGAGAAATGTGGTTTGCTCACACAAGCCTCGTAAAACGGCTAATAGTTTAGTATTTCAAGCTTGATCATCATCAACAGCACACGAAATGCGTAAAAAACATAACGTACAGTCAACATTCACAATAACACTATCAACACAATGATGTCACAAATACGATCATCCCAACATGACCTGAAGGCAGCAATATCCTCCAGGCTGAAATATTGAAACAGCCTGACTGGAAATGGGGGGGGGGGGGCGTCTACTGCATATTTATTTACATCGAGGGTGACGGACCGTTTGATGGACCGACCGACAGACAGACTGAAGTGTAGTGGCTGGACAGGAGACTGATGTTTGCCTTGGGTCGAGACCTCTTAATGAACGCAACCTAGGGCTCGAGATGATTCGCCCCTTCTTGCTAAAAAGGAAAGATGTGGTTTGACATCATTCATCGTAGCTACGTAGGTAAAAACGCACTGTCAATTGTCTCTCACACCTTGAGCCACCGGCGGCTGGTGGTCAACCACAAACGCTTCTACAGAGTCACGTGATCTTCAGGATTTTTGTCAGCACCTTTATCTTCACAGATCCACAACCCACGGAGTACAAACAGCATGTCCAGCACGCACATCGAGAGACACCAAACTGTTGAACGGTTCATAACATTACTCAGCGACATTTCATTTGCATTGGACGTTGAACGGTGACCGTCGTCGGAAACGGGAATGAAGCGGTGATACACGACGGGGCTGAATGAGAGAGGAAATGGGAAGGAATGGCCGAGAGATGTAGCGATGGCTCCTGGATCAATGCATAATTTCTTTTTGTTCACAGTGATGGGTTCGTTTTTAAAGACTCCTTCCAAAGGCAGGACAGTTTTAGACCTTCATCAGAACAGAGATGGAGAGGCAGAACCAAAGGCCAGCTCCTGATAAACGGCTGTTGAGAGACGTCCCTCCGCCGTACACCGCCCCGGGCACTGCGAGAGAAGAAGCAAATAAACAATGTTAAGAGACTGTGTTGCACACAAAAAAACGCAAACCACGGTGGCGGCAGTGCTTGGAAAATCCGAACAAAACGTATCAATGCAAGAGCTGTACATTTTCTTCTGGTTACAAATAAGTAATTGTGTGTTTTTCGAGTTTCAACAGCAATTAAAATGATAATATATTCAATATTATTATACTGTCAAACGATTAATTGTGATTAAATGCATCCAGAATAAACGTTTGTGTTACATAATATACATAATATATGTCTGTGTCCAGTGCTATTAGTTTTGTTTTTACAAAAACATACACGTGCATATATCAATGAAAGATATAGAATATAAAAAATTAACAAACATTTATATATTATTTATATTATTGGTAAATAAAAATAAATACATGTAAATATTTCCTAAATATGTATACATGTATGTGTATGTGTTTATAAATACAAAATTAACATGCACAGTTCACAGACATGTATTATGTAAACATCATTTGCAATGATGTTAAAACATATTTAAACATTCTAATATATTATATTCAAAAATATAATATAATATAATATAAAAACGAAAAGATATCAAAAAGAGTTACTCAAAATTATTTTATAAACACAGTGGCTGCCACAATTTATTTAAACTTGAGTATTTTGTTTTGTTTTGTCTTTTAGGTTAATCTTTCGTTTTAAGTAACATTTTCTTTAACAAAATCATTTTTATACTTTAAATCTCTTCAGTGCCAGAAATATCGGTTTCATATATGGAAAATGGTAGCAAATATCGGCATAGCATTCTGTCACGCTGTACTACTCATTAAAAAAAATTGTAAAATCTACATTTGAGAACAGCTAAAGTAGATGGTTGTGCCACCAATTTTAGTCCGTTGCCCTCTAACAGCTGAAATATTTTAGAGGCGAGTTAAGGTGTTTATGCAGTGAACAATCATCTGACGGAGGATAAGAGCCGATGACACACGACGGAAGCAGCCGCACATGAACAAGCGAAGATGAATGATGCGATGACGAGTGACTCATCGAGGGAAAACTCTGAGATAATGGAGGAGAGAATGAGAAAAGGGAAGAAAGAACAGGAATCACTCGCTAGGGACGCAATGTGAGGAATGAAGGCTGAGAAGCGACTGATGACTTCCTAAGGTAACAGGACACAACAGAGCAGGAAATGCGGCGGGACCAACGATGGAGGAGGGGGTAGCAGAGCGACATAATGGGCCGCGGAATAGAAAAGATGGATTGAAAAGGCTCAAAGAAATTGTGCAAACTAGAGGACGAACTGCAGACCAAAAAGGGGAAATGTGCGATGATGACTTGGCTGTTAAAAGCATGTTGATGATTCTTTTATGATAAATATTCATGCCCTTATATAAGTTAAGATAACACATGCAATATATGAAGAATATTCTTTTATAATAAATATTCATGCATTTTTTAAGACTTCAAGTTAAGACACCACATGAAATATATGTCCTGTAAAAACTGCCTTTAAAATTATGTAATTTAAATGAAACATATAAAACTTTCTGATATACAAAATGTTTCACAAATTTTAGCAAATTCACATTTTCCAAACTGCAGAAGTGGCCAAAGATATTTTACAATATTCGCTTTAAAACACCCATCAGATATCAAAATAAAGGGATTTATTTGACCAAATTATTTGGCAAAAAGCTAGACTATAATTCAGTCAAACATAAACTAGTTATGAATATTTTGTGACGCCCAGGCCTTGGCTTCAAGGAAAAGTGAAGATGCACTTCACTTTTGCCTGTTATTATAAAAAAAGGTTAAAAAATACCTATAGTATAGTATTTCTCAATTCTGCAAAACCAGTATAGTGTTGTGTTTAAGAGTTTTATTTATCTATAATCCTTTTCTGTCCAGTGAGAAACACTTAACATCAGATAAAAGCATTAGACCAGCATTAACTCTTTCTGTACTTCACAGCACTATATAATATTCCTCTGTGAAGCAATATTTTGGCTCCCTCTCATAAATACAGGTTTTATCATGAGCCGGCCCTTCTCTCGTCTTCACTCACTCAAGCACATTTGACTAAGAGCTCAGTATTCAATGTTTCATTCAGGCAACATTTCCAATGAGAGCTCTGCAGTCAGTTTAGTTTGGTCAGACTCAGGAGTCTTGAAAGCTGTAAAATGACATAGATAGAACAGTCGACATTGCGCTCACTCTATTTGTGTCTTCCAATGGACGCTTTAACAATAAAAAGTCAGTGGAAAGTGTTTTTTTGTAGCAATTAATAGCGTGTGTTTGCATTTTGAGTAAGTGTAAAGCTGCTATAGAGGTCTCCACGAGTACAAACATTTGTGCACAAAGAGATGTGTGTACAAATGCTTGATCCAAAAAGAATTCTGGTGTGGTTTGACTGAAATATAAACACAACACATCGACCTAAGCCTGTACCAGATCCTTCTTTTCTGAGAATGAAGCAATTACTGATGATGTTTTAAATTAAAGATGCACAGATATATCAGCCAATAATCGGCATCGGTCGATAAAAGACATTTTTTTACACTGTCGGCTATCGGCCGATCTGTAAAAACAGCCGATTATCAGGGCGGATATATCCTGTCAATCAAAAGGGGACAATATAATGCAATGAAATTTTGCTCTGTATATAGATAAAAAGAAACATCACCGGTTAAGTGGTCAATATTAATAGTCATTATATGAATTAATAACATCCAGAAAGATAAAAAATGTTCAATCCAAATAATCGGCTATCAGTATCGATGGAAAAATTTGTATTTCTTTTTTAAAAATAAACACCACAAACCTTTTATGCAACGCATTTTGTCAAATGAGTTCAGCCAAAAATGTTGGCGGACCATTTTAGGAGATTAAAAATAAGATTTAGGTGTGCAATTAAAAGTAATGTGCAATAAAATGCAGCGACTAAATTGAATTTTAACAGTCCAATTTATTCCTAGGATAATAATTTATTTCTACAGAATTGCGACAACTAAATTGACAAACCTGAAAACTAACAGGTTGTTTATGCTGGGTGCAGGTTATTTGACATTAGTTCAATTTCATCATTGCGTTTACTGAGACAGTGACGATATAAGAGAATTCAGAAGGTACTGCGGGAGAAAATATTATTAGAGAATTATATTCAGCAAACAAACAGACCTCAAATTTTCCTTTACCAGACTTTTAAGCTCATATGCATGTTTTTCTCGGAATGATGCAACAGTGAACACGCTGCTGTATCCCGCATACATCATGTGCTGAACTTAAAAAGAAAATCTTGCCATCGCAAGTGGGGTTAAACTAAAGCTTGCTGGAGTTATGCATTATTAAAAAGAGAAGAAAGGATGCACTTTGGTGAGCACACCAGATCATTTGCCCTCAAGGACCATCAATAGACTCGCTGCCATTATCAGCCTCTGGTAAAGAGAGACAGAAGTGCACGTTCATCTGCTTTCTACAGTGGAAAGTCACGTCCCGCAGGCCGTTTATTTATCCCTGACTTTATGCCTTTGTAGATTTATCGATGTTCAGAAAGTGTGTGTTTCACATCATGCACTTACTGAAGAGTAACATGCTGGCGTTGGAAGCGCCGAGTCGGTTGGAGGCGAAGCAGGTGTAGTTGCCGAAGTGTTTTTCCGTGACGTTGGTGAAAAGCAGCAGGGAACGCGTTTTCTCATTTTTGATCTTCAGCGTGTTATCGCTCTCTACTGGCCTGAGAGAGAAGTAATACCAAACATGACACGTTAGAGGAGGTGACTTCACACGAAACCACAAGTGCCACAGCATCTCGCTTTCCCACTTCATGAACGTGATCTTACCTTCTGTCATCTCTGTACCATTCAAACGAGGCTGTGGGCACCGCCATGGCTTCACAACGTAAAATGGCAGTCTTCCCCAGCTGGGCAGGCATATTCTTCACATCTGTAATGACTGGTGGATCTGAAAACACAAACGTTATATCAAGTTTATGAAAGGAATATATGTTTATTTAAGAGTGCTATTACAACATCTCTTTAAATTATAAATAGCATTCAGTCTACTTTCTATGTAAATATACTAAATATACTTGTTCCGACAGAAAAGTCGAAGTAAACTATGATGTCAAGTTCACTTAAACCTACAAATACCAGCATTTCTTACAGAGAGAGTCCCATGAACGACTCCTATTAATGTGTTAGGAACTTAACAGAAGAGTTTGTCACTATAAAGTGTTGCTGCATAAGGGCTGTACGAGGTTCCAAAACAAAATCTTACTTATTAACTTGATTTTATAATATTTAAAACGTTTTTATATACTGCTAACATAACGTTATCTTATAAAAATACTCCCTATGGTTACCAAACATCTTCAAAAGAAGACAAATCTGCTTGCTACTTGTCCCTGTTAGCTAAGTTTTTCACATGCTTTTTTTGTCCTTGAAAATAGGAGACAAAATTTTGATTAAAATATTGTTCAAAACACAGAAGTGATGAACCAAATGCTTAATGAAGGTCTAAATAAAATGATACTATTAAATTTTGTCCTGAAAATGTAATTTGATTTGGAATTAGTTATGCATTACAGCTCTGTAAAGATGACAAAAGGCAAAGGGTGAGTATTATTGTACAGACAGCCAATCGTGATCTAATTTCTGTTTCTATTACAGCTCCACGGAGCACATTAGGATGTCAGTGTGTGCTACTGACAGAAGAAGCGTGTGTGACTTCACTTACAGTTGACGGTGACCTTGACACGCTGGGTGTCTGGAGGCGCGACGCCGTTGTGGGTGATGCACTCAAATTCTTCTGCTTGGTTCCTTTTGATTTCTGTGATTTCCAGAAATTCTCCCTCGCTCATGAGACCGTCTGCAAAGAGAGAAGACGAGCAAGGTGAGTGAACACGCGGCACGAGTGGATGCAATCGCCTAGTCAGATGTTGTGGAAGAGCAGGTGCACCTGAGTATTGTTGCACAATGTTGTGCTGAACAAAAAAGCCTGAGGACATGATAGCGGGCACAATGGAAGATGATTCTCATGGACGGTGTTTATGAGAAGCGTTTGTGTACTACATCATGCTCCCCCCAGAGTAACCGGCTGTTGGATGTGCTGCCCAGGGGTGCTGATGAGATGCCGGTTAAATGCTCAGATGACCTTAAAATCAGCGACACTTACACTATTAATAAATCTTTTAGAAAACTAAACATTATGAAGAAAACAGCGATGAAGTAGTTTCAGTCAATGGCGTAGACCTGAGGCGGGACAAATGGGGGGGTGCATTGTCTGAGATTGTCTGTCTATCAACTGCGTTGCAACAGCATAGCAACCACTTTTCAACACCTTAGCAACGACCAGGACATGCCATGTCATGTAAAAAATATACTTTAAGTGAATTTTATCAAGTAAAGTTCAAGTATATTATTGAGTATACTTCATATTGTGAGCACACTGATATCAATGCACCATAGTATACTACTTGGAACTAAATTGGACCACTTTTAGTTGATAAACGTATATTCATATATATTATACATTTTTATTTTAAATGAAGTATACTAATGTAGGGGATCACTCACAGGCTGCAGATAGCTTACCAAACGCACTACAAAGTATATACTTTAAAACTGTTTCACACTACACAAAGTTTATAAAACGCCAAACTTTATATCTCCTCCAGCAGCCTAAATATTTAGTATAGCCTACATTCTGCTTAAGCAAGCATGAACGTCTAAGTTTTCAGCCTACACCATAAAGCTTTTACAACCTTAAGACTTCAGGTTTGGTCAAGCCAACACTCAGAGCGTTTTAAAAACCAGGATTGCTTTACTGGTTGTTTTTATAATTCTGTTTGGTGCTGCTAGAGGCAAGAAAGACAAATTATTTTCCACAAACTAAAATGTATATATTACACAACGGCAATAAAAGACAAGAGATAATGAACACACGGTTCACAGAATAAACCGAAAGCATGAATCTGTCCTGTCCTCTGATAAACATCACAGAAACTGCGTTGCGGAATGCGTCAGCAAGCTTTATTTACGGCCATTGTGAGCTGTAAAAAGACCGTCTCGCACCTCTCACCACCTTTCGGAGAAACAACACTGACACATCACAAATCTTCAGCTATACAAGACGACAAGGGTGGATTTGCAGCTGTGTGATGAAAGTGGGTTATTAGTACAACAACAGCTAAAACAGAAGCCTGTTTGCTTAACGTCCTCATGCTAGAATATGGCTTTCTTTATAGCAGACAGACTGCTGAACAACATAAAATCTCTGTGTCAACTGAATTAATCCACTTGTTAGTATTCAGTCGCTCGTTCAACAGACAGAACATACAAAAGCAACCGCACACCTTTCAATTCACAACCACAGGGACTGCCACAAATTCGGCGCCTTCTCTAATTGGAGATTATTGCAGGGGATTATTAGCGCTGCTACTGAACTGGAGAGGATTATTTGCAGCTGCATTCGCCTCCCGACCGAGCGCGCGCCGGGGTTTACATCCACCGTATTCACTCATTCCATTAGCGTAATAAATATCCTTCCCTCCTGACATCTTCGTCAGGCTGTCTGAGCACCCGTTTCAAATCGCCGAGGGGGAAAAAGCATCTTATCCTGAAGGAAAGTGTTTACAGGTGAAGAGGCCGGTGCGTCCCGTAAGGGTCGAGCTACAGCTGATTTTTACTAAGTGGATGGTATTTGTGTTTATTTCTCACAGTTGTGACAGGCCCGTTCCCATTTGGCAATACGTTTTTTTTTTGCGAGTTCTTGCTAACAAAAATATGATTGTAATAAAGACTCGTAGCTGGTTAAACGTGGGACATGCGACAGAGCAAGTTTAATAAGTCATTGTTTAATTGCTACCAACCATTATATAAAAAAATTATTCTTAATAACACAAAATTACTTTTGTATTATTATTATATAATGTACACTGTTATGGACGAAAAGAGTGTTTCCCAAACATCTCATAATGGTGTAGACCTTCACATTTCTTCAGGGGTGCAAAAAATCTCGGTCGCACAAACCACACCAATATCATATAATATTAGTTAAAATCATGCAAAATATTTATCAAAATAATATCATAATATGGTGAATAGACAAAATAATACAATTTTGAATTAAACACACTTATTGATGGTGTGTGTAAAGCAACGCCCCTAAGTGAAGTATGTTTAGAAAGTTTGAGTCTTAAAGGGATAATATACTCAAAAATGTAATTCTGTCATTTTGTATTCGCTCTCATGTCATTCAAAACCTGTTTGCGACTCTTTCTTCTGTGGAACACATAAGAAGATCTTTTGAGAAATGTTCATATAACGGAAGTCAATGGGTTTTTAATGTTGTTTGGTACCCAACGTTTTTTTAAATGTCTTCTTTTCTGCAGAAGAAAGAAACACACACAGGTTTAGAATGACACGAGAGTGAGTGCATGATAAAAATAATTGTCATTTTTGGGTGAACTATCCCTTTAAGACATTTTTCTGGATTTACGGTATTCACACTAGTATACACCATTAAAGATCACACCACGAAAAACATGCCAAAAATTGTTGCCAAAATCCTGATGAAGATTCAGAAGTAATGTATGATCTGATGCCTGTCAAGGTGAAACAGGCAGTAGAGTCCTCTCACATACAGCAGCTCTCAAACAGGTTCTCTGATTCTCTATTCCTCATCTGTGACAGTTTCACAGGATCACGCCCGCTCTCCGTCCTGCCAGTCCGCCCCTCTCATTGAAAATGAATTGTGACCCAGCGGGTACGTTTGTCTGTGCCGTTCCTTAATTTCTGCACACTGGAAAAGTGTCATCGCTTGCTTGAAGCCAAAATGTGAGGATTGAGTTTACATTAGCACTAAACTCTTCAGGTCTATTCACCTGCATTAACATTTAATGTTTGAAAAACGCACATGGCATTCAAGCTATACATTTAGGCATTTACTGCAATCTCTGAGAATTGCATCGATGACCGGGCTATCGCTGGGCTCTAGCAGTGGTTAATGCAGTGATTCGTCTCTCTTTCGGACTCTGACAGCTCATCTAAAGCGCTAGAAAAGCACACAAACAGAAAAACATGTCTTAGCTCAATGTTAATACTGGTCTGTCTCAGTCCTGCCGTTCAGCAGTAAGTCAAAAGAGAGAGAGAGAGAGAGAGAGAGAGAGGGAGAGAGCATTTTGAAGACAAAAACAAAAAACAAAAATGTCATCTCCAATAATCAATATTTTAATCGCCAAAATGTAAAATTGCATATTTGACGGAGCTCTCAGTTGTGTTGTGTTTCATTTAAGTATCAATGTAAGTAATTGTCACATGAAGAGTATGAAGGTGTAAAATTGTAGAGACAAAATAATCTGTATTTGGGTAAATTTGATGAGAATAGTTTGATTCCATAAGTGGTTAACGTCTTCTGGTTAACATGTTTTGGACAGAATGATTGTGGGCAGACTAAACCGATCTGTTCGACACATGAATAACGTCTCTTTTCTCTCTTAGTTAGTCACTCATTGGACAGCTATTGATGATGGAGTGGGCGTGTCATCTGTCACCCGGGTGCTGGTGCCATGGGCGGCCAGTTAGCAGACAGGTATGGGATTGTGATGTCATCGCACCCTTTCTAGTTCCCTGCAGTGTGATGTACACGTCCAGATGGCTCTCTCTCTTTCTCCGGTCGAGTCTACACACCACACTTCTCTCGCCTTGCGGCTGGCAGCCAATAGGCTCCACTGCAGCGACTTGCACTGAATAACAATGTGACTTTCTCTCTCTCTCTCTCTCTCTCTCTCTCTCTCTTCTTTTCTGTCCTGGCGGTGGGTGGGTTATGGGCTTTATGGGAAATGCTGAGTGGGAAAAACTGCAGATCTGCAGACAGGAGGAGTGGGCGGCATGACCACCATCTCATCACAGTGAGATTAAACTATTATCGCCACATCGCTAGAATAAGCTGGAAATGTAACAAAAATATGATAATATATTCCTGTAATTCACATCCTGGACTCACTTTATCAGCACAAGGTATTCGAGCGGATCTAATGCATATACATCTATAGGTCACACTGCACAAAAGAAGACAAAAACGAAAATTTAAAGGGATAGTTCACCCAAAAATTCTGTCATCATTTACTCAACCTCAGGTTGTTCCGAACCTGCATAAATGAATTTGTTCTGCTAAACACAAAGAAAGATATCTGGAAGAATGTGAGTAACCATACAGATCTCATCCCCCATTGACACACCAAGTGGAATTTATTTGTCCTACTATGGCAGTAAATGGCTCTTGTTGGTCACTGACATTCTTTTAAAAATCTTCCTTTGTGGAACCTGTATAAACAAATACATTTTTTCAGGTTTGGAACAACCTGGGAGTGAATAAATGATGACAGAATTTTCATTTTTTGGGTGAACTGTCTCTTTAAGCGCATTCTTAAATTTGGGACATTATTTTGATGACAGTTAAGCACCCGACTTATTTTCTTTGAATAATTCTAGTTAAAGCTGATTCTTATTAAATTCTCATTCATGTGATGTAGTAAATGCATTTACATAAAAAAATATATAGTTTTCTCCACATTACAGCAACAAGAAAGAGGCATTTAAATTGGCATTACATGAATGAGAATTTAATTTGGGAGGAATGTATTTGGATTTTGACGTGAAATATGAGATCTGCATTAGATGCACCTACTGTATGCATTCGACTCTCTTATCGACAAAATTAATGGAAAACTGAATGAGTGAATATAACAATCGCCTGACAATATTTCATTAGGAATGCATCTCCTAATGGATGTAGATAATATTGGTGAAATTATAAATAGTCCGGTCATGATAAACAGGATTATTAATATTGCAGCAGGCAGATAGCGGTGACAGAGATGAAGATTACTGGTGTTGACACTGATCATCCTGCTTATGGCTGTAATTACCTGTAATGAAATCTAAGCTTTAAATCACAAAGACGGTTTGTAATATCATACAACCATTCTACTCCGTTTCTGCCAACACAATCATGACAATTCATAGTTTGTGAGATGTGTATCTGTGTGATTCGTTTGATCTGCTTTTGTTTCACTTGTGGTTTTTAAAACCTGTTTCAGTCAAGGTTTTTGGCCAGGGCTTCATTCCTGTTTTTTTTTTTAAATAATCAAACGTTGCATACATTGAAAATCGTACAATTGTTGTTTTCTTTTAAGATCAAGTTAGTTTCTGCACTATAGCATTTATGGATCAATGAAGTAAAAGGATTTTTATCATGCCAATTTTAAAAATGCAAATAAGTAATATATATTGCAGTTATTCAAACATTTCGAATGTGGAGTACACATACATGCAGATTAAAATGTTAAATTAAGTGATTTTAATGTTTTCTTGAAATGGCCATAGCTTGAAAAAATGTCATGTGGTGCGACCGTGAGTTATCTTAAAATTTCTAATTTTAACGAGTATTTAAAGTGTTTTCAAACAAAGAATTTGCATTTCTTCGAGTTTTGGTAAGTAATCATCTCATATATTTGTTCTATAATTTTGTTTTCTTAAATAACATATTTTTTGTATAAAATCCTACAACTGTCAAACCGTGCAGTATGCAAACAAAGTAAACTGTGTGCAATACCGTTTCCCACAATGCAATGCGATCCATTTGACATTGAGACAAATAAACCAGATTTAACACTGAAATCAAGTTGTGAAGCTTGCATCTTGCTCATAGACTTTACGGTTGCATAATAAAAACAGAAGTATTTTTAGAAAACAGTAGGATATGGTACAGACAACACTGTGCAGTCCATATAAAGTCAGCCAAAAACATGGAGGCAGCTCACATTTGAAGTCTTTCCAGGTGACGGTGGGCTCCGGTCTGCCCACTGCCAGACAATGGAGGTTCACGTCATCGCCTTCGTTGACAGATTTATCCTCGGAGATGTTCACTATCCTGGCCGGCACTGCCAAAAAAGAGCGAAACAATATTAATCATCATGATAACGTCTACATTACAGATTAATTAAAGTCAAAATTAATCTTAAATTTTGAAAACCATCCAAACGTAAGACGGGCTGTTTGTTTCAAGATTTACAAATGATTCCTATCAACCGTCCCGAATTCCCAAAGCGGAGTGCAATGCATAATGCCGGACAGATAATGAGACGCTCCTTGAAATGGTCTGTGATCAGAGCTTTAATGAAGATGGCCGAATATTTGCCCTGCGAGGCATTCTCAGCCAGGCCGCTTTCTCCGTTTCCAGCAGGACAAAATAATGTAAAGATTGCAAAGGCAGCGGATCCATTGGTGTTGGCGGAGTGACTGGGGGGTGTAATTATTTTCCACCGTATCGCACTACGACTAAAATTGAGGGCACAATGGTATCGAGCAAATATGGTCATCTGTCTGCAAAGCTCCTCGCAGCAGATAAAAGGCTGTGTTTGGTGAGATGGTTTCTGCCCGCTGGTTGGCCAACAACACGCTAGAGATGCATTCTTAACATGCCCCCCCTCCCTTCGGTATGCCGTCGAGTAATGCTCTCGGGAATATTTTTCACTTTGATATTTTCAATCTTGCGCTACGGGAGAGCACGCTGCACGCACCACAATATACATAACAATTGACAACTTGCGGCTGGAGGAGGTGGGACGAGGTGCGGCAGAGATGGGAGCCATCCGTCAGCCGCACGGTCCAGTGTCAATAAATCACGTCACTGAAGATGGTTGGAACTCATTTTGCTGTTGGCATGAATCGGCAACGCCTTCGTCCCGCCATGAGCTGTCAATCAACCCAAAGGCTCCATAGAAGGCTTTAAAGGTATAGTTCACCGGAAAATAAATGTTTCGACATTTGTTGAATTTTTTTTCATCGAATTTCTTTAAGACTAATGCATACCAGCCCATCAGGAAACTTTCTCTTTTCATTCTAGATGAAGTATGTCATTTAGCAGATGTTTTTCTCCAAAGCGACTTAAGTGCACGTGATACAGGGGCCAATCCCTCTGATGGCTGGAACGGAAGTTTGTTAATTGCATCGCTCTGGGGCACAATAGTGATGGTTCATCAGGACTCCGTATGGGGTCTGAATCAGCAAACTTCCGGTTATCAGCTCAGAGCTGAAAGATGACGTGTGCAGTTTTAAAATACTTTCTCCTGTGCCCGTTAAATATGCAGAGACGATTATGAGACAATAAGAGCCTCGGACAGCCCACAGTCTATTCACCGTCTGACGCATAAGATATTTCAAAATCACAAATTCAAAACTCAAGTTCACCCCAAATAAAAATGTTGTCTTCAATTCTTTACCATTATGCCATAATAAACATGACACGGTTGTCAGTGGAACACTAAAGAAGATATTTTGAGAAATGTCTGGTTTTGGGTTCTGTGTTCATGGAAGTAAATGGGGTTCTCAGCGTTCTTTAAAACATCTTTTGTGTTCTGCAGAAGAAAAAAAGTCGTACAGGTTTGGAATAACACAAGGATGAATAAATGATAAATAAATTGCTTTTGGGGTGAACTATCCCTTTAGCTTTATGCATTTAGGACAGTCAGTGATCACCCATCTTACCCTGAACGATGAGGTAGACATGGGCCGTGTGGGGCTGGTTTTTGGCCTGGAAGCTGCATATGTAGGGTCCCTCGTCTGTCACCATCACTCTTTCTATCTTAATGGAGAACTCGCTGTTGTTGTTGTTCACCAGGGAGACGCGGGTGTCCAGAGACCACTTATCTGTGCCCGTGAAGAGGATGTTGGAACGGTTCAGCCATGCTTTGTGAGTGACCTCTTCATCAATCTTGCATCTAAAGGAAAGAGACGGTTTAAAGAACAGGTCTGTGTCAATCTGTGATGTCAGATGGCAAGTGCTTTTAACTGATGACCCTTCAAATACATAAAATACAACACTAAGGGATCGTCTATAGGTAGGACAGCAAAAAAGCACTTTTCTTTTCTTAAGCTGTTGACATCGAAAGCTGTGCATTGAATAATACTTAACAGCATTCGGTACAAATTTTTTTATTGGTGGAAGCAGCCTAAGAAAACAGACGATCTAGGGTTGTCAAATTTTACATTTTTGACCACACGATTATTATGGGCAGAAGAATTCACTATTCTATATTATTGTTTAAAAAAAGTACATGAAAAATGTCAGTCAAATTCATCTTTTTTTTTATTTTTTAGGGGCCAAGACCTGTAGGCAATATGGCTGCCACTGCTTCTGTTGGTTTTCTTCTTTTTCTTCTCCAATGGGAGACTATGGGATGCCTATGAACCGTAGGTAGGAATATTATGATATTTGGCACACTTGTAGGGGTCGTCCTCAAAAGACATATGACCAAATTATGGGGGCCCTAGCACTCACTCTTTAGCGCCACCCCCATTCCAAAAATTCACTTTTCAAACGACTGTAACTTTTGAAACCATTGATCAACAGAAATTCTACTCGACAGATGTCATGCACTTATCACGCTTATCACATTCCATAAGTTACATTACAGACCCATTACAGTAGCGGCCATCTTGAAAAGTACAGTATTGCGTATTTTCGCTTCTAGAACTCGGAACTTGGCACAAACAGAACTTGCAGACTTCTTTCTTTAAGCTTAAACATTACCAACCGGTTTCATTATAAGGGTTTAGCTTATGTCAGGACTAAGCTTATCTAAATGAGGATATTTAAGTATTTTTAAAAACATACTTTACAAAAAAACATGAATCGTGTGCATCTTAAGACAAAACAATGGGACTCGTTTTTTCAACTTGTTTTTGAACAAGTTAGTCTGGGACTAGGCTTAAACCCTGTCAGAGGAAACCATTATGTATAAAAAAACAAACAAGCAAGCAAGAATTGGGTGAGATTTGTTGTTAGAAGTTTAGGAAAATACGAATGACAGTTTTTTCCAATTTTGTGGAAATCTAAGAAACTCTCTAAAGGTTCTGTGCGTGTCCACCAGTAACATCTGCAATACCCACAGTTTGCCCGTAGGTTTCATTGCTCTGATCACATCTTCATATGACAAAACGTGGTTTAAACATCACTAACATTAATGTCAGCTTTGACTTTCAGCATATGAAACTGTGACTTCACATCATATTCTGTTCCCTGTATACGCGTATGGAATAATTATATAGTGCTTTTGAGAATATAAAACGCTGACAGAGGGTTGGAGAGTTCAACTACTGGCTGATGGACTGAAAGCAAGTCACTTCTGCCTGGAAACTGTCAAATAAGAAACTGAAGTGAAATTACATTTTTAAAATGCACCTTCAGCTTGACGCCTCTGGCAGGTAAGTATGATTAAACCGTTTGAGATGGGTGCTATGACGGTTTCTACCTGTGACCATAGATTTGTGTCAGCTGATAGCAATGTTGCATTATTGTAGTAAACTCTATCCAGATGATCTGCTCTGGAATGAAGGTGTAGATATGCTATGAGGTGTTATGGAGGAACGTGATGTTATAGACCAAGTTAAGGACGCACATTTTAACAGATTGCGTTTTGTTTCACTTTAAGTTCCAACAAAAACTGTGATGTGTGATGAGCAGATTGAGTTTCACTGCTTTCAAAATATTTGTGTTCAAATCCTCAATAAATCAAAATGAACCTTAATTCAAGTGTGCTTTTCATGTACTTCTTTTGAACTAGAAATAAGAAAATATACTTTCATTCTACTTTTAGGTGCCTCTCAGAAATGTCCTTGAGTATACTTGACTTATACTGACATAAGTATTCTAAGTATTCTTCACTTGCGGATATGTTGCACATGCTGTCTACACCCCTGATACTTAATAAAGAATTGTGGAATAAAGGACACTGTCGGTTGGGCATACCAACATGGCAGTGCAGACACTTCTTGTGCCGAGATAACTCGTCAATGGCGGTGAAAGAGTTAAATGTTCAAGTTCATACTGAAACATCGGGAACAGCGAACGAAGTTGGTTATACGACACAATAAAAAAACATGATTTTAGATTTTTTTTTCTAATTTTGGAACCAAACTCTTCGAAATATATTGTAGTAAAGCTGCAGTACAAACAAGTTGTGGGCTCAAAGTTTACTTCTGTATTCTTAATAGTACACTTTTAGAATGGAAAATGTGGGCCAATTTATTGCCAAGTAATATATCAATGTACCAGTAGTATACTTGTAAGTGTACTATATCAATAAGTATTCATACAACATAAAATATTAACAAAATTACTTAAGAATATTTTTGTTAGCCTTACAAATAATATATCCTAAGAATGATTTGTTAATATTAAAATTATATGTTTAGAATGTTAACGGCAGAAAGTTTTTTGAGAACTTCAGAGAAAATTGAGAAACTTTAAAACAGAGCAAATAAAATACAGATCAATGTTTTTTATGACTTTATTCTGTACTTCTCCTCAGAATCCAGGCTGTTCCAGGCTATTTTAAAAGGGGGAGGGGCCATCCAAAATATCCCACTCTATAACTTCCTGTTTTACTGCTAAATGACATCAAAGTAGTGGTTAAACAGGCACCTTTAATGGATAAAATGGATAAAAAAAGAAAATCATGTTTTGTTTTGTCACATTGGTGCAGGAGTAAAACTCACCTCAAAGTGACGCTTTCTCCTTCCAGCACTGTAATGTTGTCGGGCATGTGGCCGAACTCGGCTGCCTGTGTGCTGGTTGGCCCTGCCAAAGAAAACCAGAGGAGAGACGGTTAGTGAGCGCAGGGCAGTTTTTCCTGCGACAGAAGGTCGTGTGGCCCCCCGGGGGGCGCGGCTGGTACTGAGCACCTCATTGATCCTGCACGGGAAGGATTTGTTTTTGCGCTTTGCTTAGTTATTTGTTAGGAGAGAATAATAAGATCCCGAACGACAGCGTGCAGCCGTCAGCGTTGACCGTCGGTGGGCTTGAATAATGATTGGGTTCTGCCCCGCACGCCGCGCATTCATCGAACAGACCCGATAATGAGCCCAGGGAAGAGGATTCACACAGAAGCGACGGAGCGTGAAATGAAGGGACAGCCACTGCAATGGGAAGGATTCGTACCTTACACAACCTCGCACAAACACACACACACATACTTGTAAACACATACACGTGTGTTTGTATTTGCCAATGTAAGTACACACAAAATCATATTGGAATACCCTGGAAAAATCATTTTCTCGCTTGATACTTTTGGTTAAGATTGGTTCACTTGAGAAGCAAAATAACAAAGCTTGTGTTCAGAAACACACAACAGCGTTTAAGCGGAGACAAAGAAGACAAAGACATTTTTACCAGACCGCGGGCAGGCCACGTCTGAGGTGATGTGAATTTTTAATGCCTGTTTGCAGACATTCTTATTTTTCAAATGGCATTCTTCTTCTTATCTTTGTGGAATACGTTCCTATTTCCTATGCAAACAAAGATTAGCGTCCCCCCTCGAGCGAGCTATCTGAGCAGGGGTCTCTCTCTCGGCATGGTATCATCTCTACCCACATCAACACTGCCAAATGCCAGCGTGGCACCAGCGCTGAGCTCCGACTGCGACTTCTGCTCATCGCATCCAGTGCCGTACTTAATATCTGCCGGCCAACATTGGCTTGAATTGGCTGCGAGGTTTAATATACCAGAAAGCAGAGGAGTCGAGTTATTTATTTTTGGTTCAACCAAAAATGAAAATTCTGTCACCATTTACTCGCCCTCAAGTTGTTCTAAACCTGCAAACATTTATTTGTTCTGTTGAACACAGAGAAAGATATTTGGAAGAATTTGAGCAATTTTCAAATAGTGAAAAAAAATAGAAACTGGAAATAGTTTTTGTGTTGTTGAACACAAAATGAGATATTTTGAAGATTTTATTAAAGCAAACAGCTTTGGGAGACCTTTGACTATCCTTTTATATTTTCCTGCTATGGAAGTCAGCGATGTCCCAGAACAGAAAATCGCTAACATTCTTCCAAATATCTTTCTCTGTGTTCATCAGAACAAAGACATTTAAACAGGTTTGGAACAACTTGAGAGTGAGTAAATGACGACAGAATTTATCATTTTGGAGTGCACTATCCCTTTAAGAAGCTGTCTGAGTTTTTTTAGGTGCGCGGGAAGCGGCCGAACCGACAGCTTGCCAAGTGCAATTCTGGAGAGTAAAGCAGAAAGGATAAAGATGACAGTAGACTTTAACCGGCGTGGCGTCTGACGGCCAAGCATCGGCTTTTTTTTTGAGTGAATGCCATCGTGGAAGCATCCCAAATCGTGCGGCGTAATGAAAGGCAGCGTGTGCCGCATTGCCATGCGTGTCATGCTTTGGTACACAAATTATATAAAGCTGCTTTGCATTATCTGCTGAAATGACCGACGATGACATTACTGAATTGAGTTTACTCTGTTTGTGGCGCAGAAGGGCACGGACTGATTTAAAGCAATAGTTTAATCATCTTCGTTATTTTCAGGATACAAAATCTGTCATCATTTATCCATCCTCATGTCTTTCAAAAATTTTATGATTTTCTTTCATCTGTGTAATATTCTTTTGTCAACAATATTCAGTAGTTATGATATATCATTTTAATAAAAGGTACACCCAAACTGTTAAAGAAGCAATGTGAAGATTTTAGCGGCATCTAGTGGTGAGGTTATGAATTGCAACCAACGGCTCACTCTCACTCCTCCCCTCCTCACTCCCTTTCAAAGCACTACGGTGGCTCTCACAGGACAAACATGTCATTGCGATTTCCCTTCTTTGCCAAAAGAGACATTTGGTTTTGTGTTCATACAATGGAAGTCAATGGGGTTCAAAGTTGTTTGGTCATCAAC
Source organism: Triplophysa dalaica (assembly GCF_015846415.1). Classification (NCBI taxonomy): domain Eukaryota; kingdom Metazoa; phylum Chordata; class Actinopteri; order Cypriniformes; family Nemacheilidae; genus Triplophysa; species Triplophysa dalaica. The sequence goes on along the minus strand of NC_079553.1, from coordinate 21,845,734 downwards.
CTTCTTCAAAATATCTTGAAAATATATAGATTCTTTTGTAATCTGCAGAAGAAATAAAGTCAGGTTTGAAATGACATGAGGATGAGCAGTTCACAAAACACTTTTCTCTCTCTTTTTGAAAATCGACAGCTCCTACCGCTGAACATTGTTCCTGATGTATAAAACAACCTTGACAAGGTGCTGATGAATAACAGCGCAGTTATAGACTTACAGTATTGAGGTTAATTGAATTCAGTTACTGACGTGCATGCAAACAAATCTTTTCCCATTTCTGTCTTTCACATACATGCACGCACGCATGCACGCATGCACGCACGCACGCACGCACACATACACACAAACACAGATGATGTGTGCACAAAATAAAGCCCCAGTGCATCATGGGGAAGGTTATAAAACAGAGGAGTTTATTCCCTATTCCCTTTTCAATTCCTATCTTCACAGCTCAATCGGTACCACGGATTTTAATACCTGTTCCCAGGCAGCTTCTGCTCCCCAGCCTGACGTTGTGTCTAGGCCGGGTCAACGCACACACACCACGGACACGTTTGATTATGGAGTGTGAAAAATACAGTGTTTTATGCTATATGAGCTTCATACTATTTACGCTCTGTCGTGGAAACCCCACCGGTGTGTTCTTAGGGTGTTCCCAACAGAAATGAGACAACAGATAAGACACAGCATTTGTGTGATGTTTGAATACCGGGGTAAAAGAACGTCTGAGGCCTAGAAGAAATCTGAAAAGTATTATAGGAAGTGAAATAATGTGAATCCCACGATTGAGACATCTTGCATAAGCGATTGAGAGCAACTCAAGTCTCACACCAACAGTCACAATGAAATACGGTAATTCAATATTATTTGAGAGAATGTTCATATTTGAAACACCACGTTCACAGGGTAATGACTGTAGTGTTCCTGGGTAAAAGTGAATCTAAAAGATGCATGTTTTAGCAAGACTGCAAGATACAAAACCACTCTAGGAAATATGAGCATAATATAATTGGGTGAAATTGCTGTGAGGCGACACAGTGCGGTCACGAAACCATCAAACCACCACGTCTGTGGGGGGTTTCCCATACGATAGAGATTCTAGATATGCAAAGGAGCATCAGAGAGATGCCCTACAAAGTCAACTGTGCAAGAGAGAGAGAGAGAGAGAGAGAGAGAGAGAAAGAGAGAGAGAGAGAGAGAGAGAGAGAGAGAGAGAGAGACGAGAGAGTGAAAGTAAGAGAATAAGAGAGACAAAGAAAAAGTGAGAAGCAGAAGGAAACAGAGAGAGAGAGCAGGAGAGTCAGAGGTAGAGATAAAGGATAGAGAGACAGACGGAGAAAGAGAGTAAAGGTGAAAGAAAAGAAGAAAGTGATCTCTTTAATATCTTTGTGAGATTAAATGGAAAGCAGACTTTTTTGACCATGACCTTGAAATCATGTCTTCGTCTCAGATATTGTGATTGAGAAAAAGAGTCAGAAATGTCACAAATGTGTCTGTCATTAGAGTTCGAGAAGAGATGTCAACAATGTGTCAAACTGAACTCACATGGTCAAGTCTGCGATCAAAAGTCAATATTATTGAAGACCTCAATATGAACTCAAACATTTCTCATCAAATTTACACAAATCCAGATGACCTCCATACTAGAATAAAGAGTGAAAGAGAAACTAGAATAGAGAAGAGAAAGAAACTTAAAAGAGAAACACAAATGAAAAGTAAAACCTTGAAAACTTATTTTATCAATAATATTCAGTATTTATGATATATCATTTTGAACAATTACACCTAAACTGTTAAAGAAGCAATGTGGAAATTTAAGCGGCAACTAATGGTGTGGTTGCGAATTGCACACAGCACCTTTAACTGAATACATTTAAATGAATCAAAAGGTAAAAATTAAACGAATAGGACGGACTACTGTCAAGAATAATCTTTATACATGAATATTACATTACACAGCCTACCTTCTGCAATCTTCTCTTTACATCGGCAGTGTATCTATGATGCTGTGAAATCCTGTCTATGTAGGCAGCTCACCAAGTTTCAAAACAGAGAAATAGAGCTGCACATGTGGGCGATTGAGAAAGTTTGAGACTGTACACAGCTGTAGAAAACGAATCTAAGTCTGCGCTGTTGTCTTGGTTGTGATGAAATAAAGAATTCCTGCAGAATGTTTGTGGGTGAATCACTCATGAAAAACCTTCCGCACATTCTGTCTCAGGGTCATAAAGGCCTTTTTTATTCCATCTCCTGCTCCAAGTTCTCTTTAACACTGTCCTTTAAGACCACCATCCTCCTGAACCACCTCTCTGCTGTCTGGAGACACTTTACCGTTCAATGGCTCTAGAAGAGATGCATCATTTATTGCGCTGTGTGCAGCACCTCCGAACAGCTTCAGGGTTTATTCCCTGCGACCCGTGGGAGGTTCGTTCAAACCTGATTTGTATCCCCTCGACTTCTACATGTTCTCGTTTGTAATTGTGCTCGCTCCTGGCACAAAGTTATTAACAAAAGCAAGCTGCGGTCGGACACCGGAGAGACTCGGCGCCTTTGTACTGACATCTACAGCGCGACGCTCGTGATGATCAAGCAACAGGCAAAAAACTTTTGAAAGCAAAACCCAACGTGATGGTGGAGACCAGGAGGAAATACTAATTGCTGGAAAAATAAAATGGGTCGTAACATCTTGTTTTATTCTTCCCTCATGTACAATGTGGAGTTTTTTTTATCTGGCAACCTTCTGACTGATTTTTAAAATAGAACAATGGCATTTCCTCTGTATAATTTCCCTGTTTTGATTGGCTATCCTTTCTGAATTATGAAGTAAAGAAAAATACAGATTACATCTCTTTAATATCTCAATTAGTACTATACAACAGTGAGGTTTAAAGGAGAGCAAATGGAGACTTTAGCTTAAAGGGATAGTTCACCCAAAAACTCCAATTTGCTGTTTATTTACTCACCCCCAGGCCATCTGAGATGTAGGTGACATTTTTTCTTGAGTAGAACCATAAAGAAGATTGCTTGGTTAATCCGCAGTCCTCTCTGCTTCATATAATGGGAGTCTATGGGGTCCACCTGTCTAAGAGTTCCTAAAGGACATCACTCCAAAAGAGCACCTCCTGGCAGCATGTGACCTCCTTGTGAAGCAAATCGTTTGATATATATTTGTAAAACTGAACGTCATTTTTAATAATATTAGTCATACTGTGCAGCCTCTGCACACGTTCTTCTTCTTGTAGTATTTGGTGGCGGATGGCATGCCAGCGTCTGGTGCGTTTAGCGCCACCTGCAGAAGGGAGTGTTGAGCGACAGTCGCTTTTTTGGAATCATATGCTTTAGGAACTCTTAGACAGGTGGACCCAAAAAACTCCCATTAAATGAAGCAGAGAGGGCTGCAGATTTAACAAACAATCTTCATTATGGTTCTACTCAAATAAACAGGTAAATAAACAGCAAATAGGAGTTTTTGGGTGAACTATCCCTTTTAGTCACAGTTGCGTCTCAGATATATCTCCTGAGAAAAAGAGTCACAAATGTCTAAATGTGTCAAACTGAGTCCACGATCAAAAGTCAATATTATTGAAGATCACAATATGAATTCAGACATCTCTCATCAAGTTTACTCATTCCCAGATTGTTTTACCTCTACAATCCACATTCATTTTAAACCTTCATGGTGTTCTCCAATTGCAGTCTCATTAGTTTTACCTAAATGAAACACAAGTCAAAACAATCAAATCTCCGGAGCTGTGAAAGAGCAACATCTGAGCAAGAACATTTTCCAGTATCAGCTATGAAAGCTCATATTGCTGCGCCACCAGCCAATGCGCAGACAGATTAAAAAACCTCACAGAGAGACAATGGCAAGAGAAAGACCAATGAAATATTTACAGAAGTTCTTCCTCCTGACACCTCGATGATAAAGAGCACCAGTCCAGGAATTATCAGACGGTTTGAGGCTGCACAGGATTAAACATTAACTGGCAGATAGATCCTTTTTTTCCACGTCGGATTTCATTAACTCCGGCAGGCCTGCGTGAAGCCCCCGCGAGCATCTCGCTTTGCTCTGAGACGGGTCAGTTCAGAACTCGCGTTACTATCTGCCCTCTGGACACCTGCCACATCCGCACCAGAAGGGCAGCACCTGGTCGCCATAACAACCAAGAGAACAAGACGGATCACTCATATCCTCTTTTTCACACGACAGAATTAACATTTAATCTCTTGAACACTGCAGTGTTGCTCATCTTACGTACAGCCAGATTTGAGAAACCTGGTTATTATTTCCACTGTCTGTCTGAAACCTCAGATGTCCAAATACACTGTTTTCAGGAATGGGAAAAAACTCATTTTAGAAGGAAGATTTTTCTTAATGATTAAATACTGGGTTGTCGAAGTTCACAAAACCTTTTTGCTGTGTAGTAAAAACCCTAGTCACCACAAAACGACCAATGTCTATAGTAATCATACTTTAATCATTTGTCATGAAACTGTGGTAACAGTAAAACGTAAAAAATGGTTTACCATGGTTAATTTTCCTAAACCCAACACTAAACAGAATAAATGCTTGATCTGAGCTGTGCTGGTATAAGAACTTGAGGTTCTTTAAGGTATTCAGAACAGGTGGAATGTTCTGAAGAGAGCTGAATGTGTTTAAACGGATCATTAATTCTACTGAGTTCACATTGTGTATTGACTTATCCGGTGTCATGAGGTACAGATTGAGCTTCATTTACAAACAGATTAAGGGATTTTGTACCTCATTTTCCTCACTTTTATATTGATGAAATCTGCCGTATGGTGCATAGACCCAAGTGCACAGTAAACACTGAACATACACGGCCAGATCAATAAGAATAATAAGCTTTAGGAAAAATACACACCCGAATGCTATTTTTTCTATAAAAGGAAACATTTTGAGACGTCACACATCCATTGAATCATAATAAATAATGCCTGAATCACACGAGACCTCCAGTCCTTTTTGTTTCTGAGCCTGTCTGATGGGCTCTGTGTGAAGAATTTGTCTGAAAAACGTTATATATAAAAAAATCTGATTTCTAAGAGATTTTGGATGAAGTACTATCTTAAAAATCCCCAGCTTTCTTGTAGTTTTGTGATGTTGTGTTACCTGGCTGACATCTCACCTGCATGCTGACATCTTCATGCTTAACATCTTCTGTTCATTTGAAGCCCAAAAACATCCCCATCCCCGACACAAATCCCTCTTCGCATATCAGTCGTCACAGCTCCACCACAGCTTGATAAACTCCATAGGAGATCTTCAGCACTGTGAGCGGGGCCAAGAACAGCTTCCAGGTCCATATTTTCCCCCCATTTCTATCTTGGAGAAATGCCCGAACACAACTCCCCCATCCCCCCCGGAGCACTTTGAGATCAATACAGAAGTCAAACTGTTACTTCATATACTCCATCCAAAAGACCAGCCCCGCGGTCTCTGGCCAACTCATCCCTGCTCGCTGGTCATTTGGTAGATTTGTCAAAAAGGGTTTGAGTCGCTTTTAGAAATGCACCGTCACAGCGCGTACGTGATGGAGGGGGTTTCCAGAACGCAGGCTGGTTAAAGAAACCTGACGTGTCGAGCAATCCCATGACAAATGGAGCAGATAAAATGGCCTGGAGACTTTGAGAAATATGAATTTCTTTCTCCATCCATTAGATAAAGCGAAACGCTGAAAATGCGTCGGCAAATTTAATTTTGAGCAAATCTGTATTCACCCTCGTGCTGGCATTTAGATCTCATTTGCGTTTTTGTTTAATTTCTGTACGCATAAGCTCTGCTGCGTGTCACGATGAAATAGGACTATTCAAGGCTTCTGAACACCATGTTGCGAATGCTTCTTAATAATTGAATCCTTAGCTGTGTTTGTTCGTTTCACCAAAAATGTGTCTTCTGTCTTGTCTGTGTTGGCTGTATCTCAAATACATACTAAATGCATATTGAATGCAAAGTGTCACATAGATAAATAACATAAATCATACACACCCTTACAAAAATAAGTTTACTTCTTATTAGTTATAGGGTACATGAAAGTTGCAGTATACTTGTAAGTGTTCTATTTCAATACTACTTGAGACTAAATTGCCTCGCTTTTATTTAAGTTTATAAAACTATACTAAAGTTCTATAGTGTCCTGTAGGCTTATTCGATTTTTTTTGTCAGTGTAAGTGAAGTATACTTTAAGTACACTCGTGTCATTTGAAGTATATTTCTGAGAAGTACGTAAAACGTACACTGGACGTACTGTATGCTTTTTAGTTTTTAATGAAGTATAAAAATAGCACACTTTTTTTCTGGAAGCGAATTGAGAAACGTGTATTAAAAACAACAGCACCACATTTTCTTTACTCCTGTCATTACATCATTTCTTTTTTCAGCTCAACTAAACCCTCATTATATACACTGTACGTGTCCCTGTGGGTCCCCGGCTAGAATCTTCTCATTGACATTGATAAATGAAACTTTCTTTCAGAATTATCTACCTGACGCTGATGCACACTCATTCTGAATGCACTGGTGTGTGATGCCGTATCGCGGGGGGAGAGCGTGGGCGGAAACACCCTGCTCTGGGCATCTGGTATGGCAGCGAGGAGCTGCTGAGATCTGCTCCTTAAGGAGAAGAGAAGAGGGAAATGAGAAAGGCCAGGCAGACGATGGGCGGGGTGGGGTGGTGGGGAGGTTATACAGGCTGCTGCCCAGGAGCCCTGCACTGTCAGGATAATTCGGTACTTGTGCTAAGAACAAACCCCATGCTACTCCCGGGAAGAGAACTCAAGCAACACCTGCTTAAGAGAGAGAGAGCCCGGGGGTTTGTGGGAGGGCGTGGAGCGTGCAGCCGTAGCGCGCTGTCAGGTCGCAGTAAAAGCGGAGAGAGAGAGAGAATAGATGGGAGAATACGTACTGTAGCTTTCTGCCAAGCCTGTCTCGCTATTGCAGCATACTGTAGTGTGTATGACGTGTCCATGGAATACCCACATGACCTACTACACATGCCAAGTGTGCAGTTTACAGTAGAGCACACGGAATGAGGTATCCCACAATGCAATGCACCTGGCTTCTTTTTCCTGGCCCAGTTTAGAATAACGTACAATAACCCCATTCACACAGACCGCTGATCCCAAAAAAATTGCCCAAAAATGGCCAGACTGCCTTTTGTGTGAACGCAGATGCATCCCGGATTGATCGGAAAAGTGATTCAGGAAAGGGGACCTGGTAACATTAACGGTCGGGATCAATCCTGGAAAGTGCCCTGTGTGAACAAAAGGCAGAAACAATGCCCTAAAAGCCGTGATGACCCACATCTATAATAAATTGTGAATAGTCGAATTTGGCTATGAAAACAAATGTAGGCAAGTCATTTTATGTCTGCGTAAAATGGCATATTCTATTAATATCATGCATCATACCAGACCGTTCGTTTCAAATGATGGAACTAGACATGACATTTGACGTGTGACATATCATTTTCCAGTAAAGTGACTGAAATGTCCATAATGGTACTACAGTAAGTTAGAGTTAGATACCAAACATTGGTTTGTGGTCCAGAGTCACAAATATCAGTCATAAGTAGCACAGGTATATTTAAAGAGTTTATTTCCAAAATGAGATAAATACGTTTTTAAAATGATTTAAGCCATAATAACTACAAACATACTGCTAACTAACACAATAAAAACATAATAAAAAATATAATTTTGTAAACACAGTCATCTCATTTTGAATACTCTTCTGTAGCAATAGCAAACAATACACAGTATGGGTCAAAATTATAGATTTTTCTTTTATGCCAAACATCATTAGGATATTAAGTAAAGATCCTGCTCCATGAAGATATTTTGTAAATTTCCTCCCTGAATATTTCAAAACTTTGTTTTTGTGAGTGGATGCAGCAAAATTGCGAACAAAAATGTCGGGAAACACAAAATCGAGAAAAGGCTTCCAAGCAACGTCAACGTCACAAGTTGATTATTTACTTATTTATTTTATATACTCAGAAAAACAGTTTTTAACTAGCTGTGCACTCAAAGTTTACTACTTTTACACTTAAAATGTAGTTAAAAGTACACTTACAAGTATACTAGTATAGTTCTAGTACTTACTACATAATGTAATTGAACTTTACTTAAGTACACTTAATAAAATGAAAATAAAGACTCACTAAAATGCTCTTTAGGCTAAATATTTTGTTTATGTTCCCGTTCTTATTTCCAGCGTTCCAAAAACTGATATAAAGTGTCTGATTTCGTTTCACAGAAGAAGCTGATGTTTTTAGTTACTAGTGATCACGTCACACACTGCAGAATAAACCTCTTAAAATGAATAATATTCATAATATTAAACATTCAACATAATTCTCTTCGTGAAACTTCAGACATAAGCTCTGTCTCTCTAAAACCCTGCCTGAGCTCAGAGAAACGCCTGGCTTCCTTCCACACGACATACTCGAGTTGTTGTTGTTGTTTGCGTTCGCCTTCTGCCGGTTTTGTTTTGCTCGGATGAGATGAAACGTCGGCTCAGTTACACAAACGCACGCTTCCCTTGATGACAGCGTTCTCACACGAGCACCGCAAAGCCATTCAGCCAAGTGCCCCTTATAAGACAGCAGCAGAGAGGCACGCCGATGGCATATTTTAGGTTTTTGCTTTCGAGGCGAAGGCCCATTAAAGAGCCGCGATCGATGAAGAGCCATTTAATCTGCTCTCACAGCCCGGTTTAAAGCGCCTGTGCAATTGGGAGATCATAATGCCGCCTGCCCCTGACTCTCAGACTAGAGTCGTATCTATGTCTCACAGGCGACCCAATGAGAGTTTGAGCTCGGGCTGTTTGGTGATGATGTCATTCTGCCTTGCATCAAGCTTACGGGCTGTTATCCCTGTTGAAAAAAACAGCATATGCTGGGTTAGATATGTTTTGACCAGTTTAAACCAGCTAAGGACCAGCACATGACCATCTTAAACCAGCATCGAAACATACCAAATCAGCATATGATTGTTTTTCAAGAGGGAATGAAACACAAAACTCTATTAAAATGAAAAAATGTAGAATGAATAACTGTGGTTTGAGCTCTTCAGAAAGTTGTATCGATGGCTTTACCTACAGGAGTCTCTACGTATTATACTTTATACTGACATATTTTAACATCAAACAAATTACACACATCAGTAGGAAGTATTTTATATTCATCTGACTCTTATCCTTATTCTGTGAGAATGCTTTTAACAAGCGCCGGTGTAGAGTAGCAGTTACATGACTGAAATTAGAAAATAAAGTTATGGAAATTTAAAAGAAAATCCATTTATTTCTACAGCGCTTTACACAATTTTGTATTGTTGCAAAGCAAAATGTCATACATATAGTAGAAACAATGGTAGAGAGATATAATTATGATCATATGTAAAACATAGTGGTCAAACGGATCCATGATGCTCTACGGTTCGGAACGAATGTGACCCGCAAATGAACTGTAAGTTTATTCATTACTGACTAAAAGATCGTTTCTCCCTCTCTCTTCAGTATGGACGAGTACAATCTGTTGACATCTTCAGGACACTTTCACAACTAAATGTTTTATTCTTTAAGACCTTATAAGCGCCCCTTTTTTGAGCCTATTTTTTTTTTTTTAAAGTCAGTATAGTTAAAATATATCATTATAAAACTATGATAAGCATTTACATTAGCTGATCTGAAAAATTATCAGAGCCGTGAACCAAAATCCGGTGAATGATCCGAACCGTGAGTTTTGTGATCCGTTGCACTACTAGTAAAACATAGAAGACATGGTATTATTGACATTTTCTTCGATTCAATGTTTATTTTATATTTCAAAGGCGATTTCAAAGAGGATGCAAAATATAAGTTTTTTTTACAGGCATAGCATGTGTTTTTCACATGACTGAACAAACCTAGCTCACACTTAGATAAACTACTATACCTCTCATAATACCATGGTTAGACTATGGAATAGCCCTTTGGTTTAACATGGTTCAGTCATGGGATGTGGTTCCACGTGTTTGTGTCAAGTTTCCTTAACATGAAATTACACTCTACTCAGATACTACTCAGATGTGTAGTGTGAACATGAATGAATGAATCAAGCCCAACAAGATCATACATGTCAAAACAACTTGGTTGAATCACTTGGGTTAAATTCTACCTAATAGCAACAAGCGCTTTTTTAACCTTAAACAATGTATGACGTGAGGTCTAACAAGGGCTGAGATCAGAAAAATGATCATGGCATTAACATTATCAATATAAAGCCTTCACATCAAAGAAACAATTAAAATTTAAAGGATAACATGGTAAATCTGTGTTTTACTACAAATAAAACGAAAACACTTTAGTCAACTCATGGTTAATTTTCAAAAGGGCATTTTTGATTTTCATTAAATATATTTGTCTAAAATTGCTTTGATGTACAGATTCATTATCCTCTCTTTTATCCTCACATTGGCATGTGTCTATGTGACTCACTTTCTAAAGATTCGAGCACGCCGTCAGAAAGCATCCAGAGGTGTGCGACATGCTGTTCGAGTGGATTTAAAAATAAATGATCAACAGACGACGTCGTGATTTATTTTGGTGTTGGCTGCGGGCGGCGGAGTTAAAGTGAAGGTGCTGTCATATATCAGTCGGTCCGTCTTCAGAAATATCTCCGCAGATTTACAGAAGGCCGGATTAACTCGCCATCTGACAGCTCCAATTAAAGTGTGATGTTACGAGCCCGAGGGCTGCCTGCGAGCGTTTCATCAATTCTTAAGACCGCCATGTCACCCTCCAACCAAAATTTGCTCGACTTCCACAAGGGCGAAGTTCGTGGCAGTCTTTGTGCTTCACAGGAGATGTATGATGTTATTAAATGCTGGTACAAGCTGTGGGTTAAAGGGAACAAAGCTGTGATTGCCTCGTGGTCTGAAGTTTGCACAAATCGGTTCTTTTGAAAAGTTTATTTTAATGAAATAGATAAAAAAAATGTAAGTGGTTCTTGAAATCCTGCATGGAATATAATTTGCTCTGTATTAGAGGTTTCTACAGACATATTTCACATTTATATTGTTAACTTAATAGGTAGAGCATTGCGCTGGCAACACAAAGATCATGGGTTCGATCTCAGGAGACCTCAGGTTTACTTTAGATAAAAGCATCTCCTGAATGCACAAAAGTATTAGTATTGAATCGCTGTATGAGCTGCATGTGATCCAAATCATATTTCTGAAATCATGTCTCTATTACACAAAAAATGGATGGGAAATCAGATTGTAGGAAAATAAAATGCATATTAAATTACATTCATCTCCATGTAAAGCAATGATATTTCAGCCACTTATTCTCCAACATCGCTTCCAACATCTTCCTGATTTTATCTTCTGAAGTGAATTCACTTAAATCAAATGAGGAACATCAAAAACTATTTATAATAGAATAGCAAAAACGTTGAGGGGTTGTTTACCCAAAAATGAAAATTCACACAAAAGAAGATATTTTGAAGAATGTTGGTAACCAAACCACGGTGGTACCCATTGACTTCTATTGTACGGACACAAAACCAATGCAAGTCAATGGGTATGCTGTTGTTTGGTTTCTGACATTCTTCTAAATATCTTCCTTTGTGTTATGCGAAAGAAAGCAACTCATGCAGGTTTAAAATGCCACGAGAATGAGTAAATGATGACAACATTGTCATTTTTGGGTAAACTATGTCTTTAATAGCATCACAATGAAATACAGAAACACAAAAGCAGAAGAGCTTTTGGAAAAGCCTTGCCTGAACGCTTCATGTTTGATTTGTCTCCTGACTGCAACAATCTCCTCTCGTCTCCTTTCAAGGTGAGACTCTCTCAAATGAACCTGTTCCACTTGAACGATTCATTGAAAAGATTCAAAAGACTCAAAAGAACGAGCCGTCGATTCTCTCATCCTCTTCCTGACCTCGACAACCACGACACGCCTGATTGTACTCCGCTAATTTCCCCAGTTTATCTGAGCGTACAAGATCGACAAGTTCCCTCAGACCCTCGCAGTTCAGATCACCAGAGAGCACGACAGCAGATGAGAGACAGACAGACCGAACGCACAGATGAGAGGAGAAGAAAACGAGAGCGAGACCTCCAGAGATAAAGACAGACAGAAACGTTCTGACGGAGATTTTGCAGTGATGTGACACACAGATGCGGATCTTTAGTCGGTCTCTGACAGCTCTGGAGATCTGCCACACAGATCTTCAGTTAACTCTTCATCACTGCCTTCATCTTCCTCTTCCAGACCTTGAATACATTTCATCTACTTAAAGGTATAAAAGTGATTGCTGTTCTACATTTTGCATAAGACACAGCCCCTCTTTTCTTAACCCCGCCCTTCAAAGACACACAGACGCATAAAGACTGTCGTTATGAGAGCGGCAGGGTCATCTCAATGTCGAAAAATCAAATACTATCTCAGCTTTACAATGACATTGTATGGGTTCTACTACGGTATTAACTGTCAAAAACAAATAAACGTTCTCCTAACTTGAGCTTCCTGTTGCCCATATATGGATATAATTGGCTTTTGTTGGAGTTTTTCAGAACTATGTTGGAGGAATTATCGCAATGTCAGAAATTGTGGGCAGGAATGTATTGTGTCTGCTCCTTTGATGGCCATCTAATGAAGAACAAGAGAGATATGAGCAAATAATAATACGTGTTGCGACATTCTCATGATTCAATAATATGGTATATCATGATAGTTTTTGTTAATAATATTTTGCACAGTATTGTTACTGTGGGCAATTAAAAAATACAGCGATTAATTCTATATATTCTATACATTACAATATACCACTTACTTCCGGTTTCAGTTTTTTTGCATCTCACACATATAAATAAATCTTAAAATATATTTGGTTAACATTTTGACTTGGTTAGGTTGAAAAAATGAAACAGGAAGTTTATCTAGACCGACGTTGTTTAGGTCTTCCGAAGCTTAAATGTTAATTTCTCAGAAATTGGGTTGACAAAGATACCGTGAATGTGTCTTGTGGTGTGACAGCATAAATTTAGGAGACCTAGTGTTGATATTAATATGTATATAGTTTTAATATATTTATCTTGATTAAAGGAGCGATCTATCTTCATTGTCAGTTTGCTTTTAAAGTTTTATACATGTATGGTTTATTCGTCAACTAATCAATTACAGTAGCTAAAAAACTGGAAAGTCGAAAACTTATTCAGCTTCACATATTCAGCTGTCTATAAATACAGCAATAATCCCCACGAAGCAGTGGGTTACAATGTATTTAATAACAGCTTGTGCGCTGTAACCCACTGCTTTGCGGGGCTTATTGCTTTCATAAAGTAAAGTAAATAATGTGATATTTATGCGGGCCGACGCTATAAATCGGGGTATTTTAGACCGTTTTATCACTATTTGTTTACATATTCATTTTGATTAAAAACATGAATGTTAAATAAGTTTCTTAAATGATACTTTTGATTCTATGTATTTTTCATTCACTACAAAAACATACCAAAACATCATCAAGCATGACAATAAAGATCACAATACCGGCGCGCCACAATAAAAGCGCACTCAATTATCCCGATATTCAAATACGATTCTTGGATTAAAGTCAGATTCTTGTGGGGACACCATTATGCCAACAAACGACAATTTAATCTAAATGAATATGAGAGTTTTAGGGGATGTAATATAAAAAGTGTACAGAATAAAATTATTTTTCTATGAAACGTCCCCACAAAACATGAAAACAGCCACATGGGGAAAAGTGATTATTAATCATACTCAATTAAACTTATTTAATAATGTAAAAATACAAAAAGGTTTCTGTGAGGATTTGGTTACAGAAATAAACCATTAGCGCAATATAACACAACAAAAGTCTATGGCACAAACATGTGCAAAGACGTAAAAGTAAATATCACAGTCTGAAGACATCATAACAGTTCTCTTTGCATTAAAGATCGATCAGATCAAGACTTCACACATTTTAACCTCGATGCAAAAAGACATTAGACTTGGACTCCTCACGAGAGATCTATAAACATATCTTCTGTGAGCACAGGTGGTGCGGCTGGCAGGCACCGGGTGACAGGAGGCAATAAAAAAAGCCTTTTGCCATCGCTGTTCTTTCAAACCTTTGGCTGAGGAATCAAATTGACCCTTCTGCAATTCTATTATCCCACACACACACACAAACCCCCATCTGCCTCCCCTCTGGACCCGTTTCTGCCCTTATGTGAAGCCTCAGCCAGTCCCTTCTACCTCTCCCACTCCTGTTATCCCGTTACTTCTGTTAATTGCAAAACGCTGTTCATCTTTCTACCGTCTAAAAACAGGTTTCCCTGAGGATGTCCCTGAGATAAAGCAACCATCCAGAGGTTCTTTTAACATTGCCTCTCTCTCTCTCTCTATCTCTCTCTCTCCAGTTTTTCATATTTCATAGCACACTTCCAAAATTTCATGCCTTTTTGCATCTGCTTCAGGCTTTTAACACACAAAAATGGCTCTGGACGGGGACGGTGCTAACCACAGTCCATTTACACACGCAACCGGAAGATCATAATGCTTTAATAAAATAACTCAAGGCACCTCGACTTACAGGTGCACAGATAGTCAAAGAAAACGTGGTTACAAAATCATATTTAAAGCAGCAATACTGAATTTATAGTTGACTATGGAGAAACATAAAAGTAAATGTTGAATTCACAACAGTAAGCTTGTAAAGAAGATTTTGACTTCTGATCCCGGGGGACGTCATCTGACTTCAACCCAATGCAAGATAAGAGTATAAAGTAATAGAGTGCCATTTTATGCTTCATACAGACATAGTGATTGAGATTGGAGTCACGATTGAAGAACTCACATCTGAATATATTCACGAGCAGCACCGAAACTGTATCTTACACTTTGATTTATTTCCGTGAAACAATGCTCGATACTTTCAGACAAAAATATCTGATCTCTGATCTACAATTCTATACGAGATTTTAACTGAGGTTTTATGACATGCAAGTGCAAATAACATCAAAATTCCCATTTCTGGATGAATTCTCCTTTAAAGTGAATCAACAACCATCACTGCAGCATTTGTGGGCGTCTTTTGGCCAATCTGCATGCTTTAAATTATTGATCAGGCCCTGAAACTGCAGTCTTGAGTCTGAAGATATCTTTCCTTCACATTGAGCTTCTTAAGGATTCTACATCTCCATAAATCGGCCTTATAGACTCAATGCACGCAGGGTGATGACGTACATCCGCTAAAATCTCACCCAGCTAAGCCACTTCCTCTCTCAAAGGACTGATAAAGACTTGAAAACAATGTGTTAACTAAAAAGATTTTCAAATTCCAGCTACTAATGGCTCTTTGATCAAGCCTTAAGTAAGTGTAAAAGTTGACTTTGTTTTTTTTATCAGATTTAGTGTTTGGTTAATTTGACTCAGATGGAGAATCATGTCATTCGAGTGGTTCAGAAAGTTCTCATCGAACCAAAGCACTGCAGTGTCCATTCTTCACATCAGCGTGTTTATGCGCACATGCATGCGGCTCGTCCTCTGGTGTATGCGTGCATGCACTGCAGTCTTTTAAATTCAATATGAACCCGTACCCGTGCGGTCACAGCAGCAGAAAAAACGTCTTACGGTGCAGGTCGTGTTACTACACTGCAGAAATCTTATTCTCCATAAGTACTGGTGTCCTTTTTCAAGTAAAAACTACTTTCAAATTAGATACTTGAAAGCACATCTGTGCAAGATATTACAGAAATTAAATATTAAATATTTTAATGTTATTTTACCAAGATAGTCCGTTGACTTCTTCCATGGAGTCCTGGGCAAAATGGCAGCACAAGAAGTTACACATAAAACAACTTCATACAACAATTAGTGCATACAAGACATCAAAGAAAAGCATTTACATGTTTCCCTTAACTTGGTCCATTTTTTTTTAACATTTAGTGAAGGGAGTTGATCCAGCATTAAGATGCTCTGCAATTCATTCCACAAAAAAGGTGCATTAAAAGAAAAGAGTTTTACCAAACTCTATATATTCTTGGGATTTTTTTAAGCAATTAATGATAAGATCTAGTCGTATAACTACAAGTGTGATAAAATAGAAGACTACAGATATAATAAGGTCATTTTCCTAAAAGGAAAATGTATTTTATATTAAAATATAAACTAACTAAGGAAAAAGTACAAATTTTCATTTCAAATCAGCATTTCTAAATGTATTGTGGTCATTTCAGTCCAGTGTCTGTTGAATTAAAAACAAATCAAACCTCAGGAGTGAAGAAGTCGTCCAACTGCAATGTGAAGGACAGCATGACAAGACGTATAAAAATTGTGATTAAAATCAAGGCTTTCATATAATAAATTATGATCAAACTTTTCCTAAATACATCCCCTAATATGACTGTTGTATTGCTTAAAAAACTTTTCTGTTATTTTCACCTGTTTCTCAAGTTTTCATTTCCTACAAATAAATGCTAATATTGATATTTGGGAGAAATATTGTTAGTAGTTCACTGAACAAAAAAATAATTTTACTTAAACACATAACTGTCAATAGTACAAAATGAAATGGTCTCCTAATATTTCCCGCAGCATTTCATATTTGTGCAGACCTAGTAAAGATAAAATGTAATTCTACACACTAGTTTATAGAATAAAAGTCCTTCTACAGTTCACACCTCAATGGCAACTTTCAACATAAACATGGCAACACAAAAGAGAAAACTGCAGACTGCAAACAATCACACAGCTCTTTACTGAAAGTCAGGCTGTATTCCTCTTTTTAATCCTGATGAAAGTCGTAAATCACATTCTTAATGGTGATTGTTGCGAAGAGCCATAACGTTAAAACGCTTTCCAAACACTAAAGTTGCAGGTAAATAACCAAAGACATTTTGAGGAGGAAAGAGTCAAATTGCCAGCAATTAAATTTTAATAAGGAGATCATTTCCCATTCCTATGGCAGTTAAATGGAAGAGGAGAGATAGAGCGATCGAGTTAATGACGAGAAGAAAGAGAACTGTGCCAATGATGGATTGACCCTCTAAATCAGACTGATCGCAAATCAGAAGATCCCATTAAAATCTGATCAATCAATATACGCTCCACATTTAAATACGGAACAGAGCGACCTGTTCACACACCTGAAGATCTGAAACTCACGCGTGTGTCTGATTCACAGAAATCATTTCCCACATATCATTCTGTCTCGGTGAGTTCATTGACTCGTGACGCTTGGACAATCATCAATTATTGAGTCGATAACTTCAGGGTTAATTATTCATGAAATCACCACAAGAAACAGCTCTCCCAAAAATGAAAATTCAGTCACCCACATGTCCTCCATAAACCCGTACGCTGTTTTTGTGCAGAACACAAAAGGAGAATTAAATCTTCAGGACACTCGAAGACCACTTAGGCCACGTTTACACGATAAAAGTTTTTCCTCTGCGTTTTTGAAAAGTTTTACGTACACGTGACCGTTATCAAAACGGTCTGCATTATAAGCATTTTATACATCATATAATAAGTGCTTTTTAATACCGTTGGTCGACGTACATGTGTGTTTTGGGTCTAGCGAATGTAAATAGTGTGTCTCCACTGGTCTTAAAGGTGAAGCAAATCCTCATTTTGCTGAGGAAACGTTGATAAATAGTCGAGCAGTGAGAGCGAACGGGACAGGAAGCCGCCATATTTTTTTGGCTCTAATCGCACGTAAACGCATGTGCATCATGGACATGGTTCCAACCGGAAGTCAGCATTTAACATAACTTGTAATAATAAACTTTTCAATCATTTTATCTTGGTTTTCCTGTTTGCTTGTATGCACTTTTAATGCAATTTTGCCGGAATTGTTGACATATTACAACAACGCCCCGAAGTGCTTAAAGGGACTTCTAGACAAATTCAAGAAAAGTCCCTGAATTCATCGTAAAAAACACTTTAATTCAAGAGTAAAAATAATAAATAAACTAAAGACAGTTTGATTTGTAAAGGTGCAGCATTAAATGTGGTTTTTGAGCCGAGCTTTGTTGTTCATTGTATGCAGAAATTCTCCCCAAATGTTCGTCCATGTCAAAGCAGACCAATGGGAAGAGAGCAGAGGTATCTCGGGAGAAGATAGACATACAGAAGAGCCACGTCATCTCACCCCACTCGAGCATTACTCTTATTACCCCGAGCTCTGGCAGAATGGGAGCACACCAGCGCGTGAAGTGGAAATGTCACGGAGGACAGCCGTGGGAGTTTCGCTCAGGCCAGAGCTTGTTCTTTCATATAGAGTGTGACGGCGAGAGACCTGCCCTCATGAATAAGACATGGAGCATCCAGGCCGCAGGGACGCGCGCTGTCCATTTGCCATTTGCATGCTTGGCCAAAGCCAAGCAAGAGGTGAAGGGGGAACAGAAGTCAATACAGTGCGCCGGAGGAATTCGGAGAGGGTGCCGGGGGGGACAGGCATTCGGAATAGAGGGTTTGATCAAATAGTTTTGAGGCTCGGTGTTAACAACTTTTGCGGTTCAGAAAGTTCACAATTCTTGAGTACCGGGACAAGACGGACCATACAAGTAACTTGATCAAAATTTATGGTGCAAGAAATTAAGAGTGCCAGCGGTACTGTAAAACTGGAAATGTCAGAGAATGTTAAAATTGTGATTTTCATGCCTGGAAAAGTCATTCTATAATGAAATGTCTATAGCGGATATAAACAGATTCTAGTTTCACTCAGTTCCAGAATACTCGATCAGTCTTTGCAGAGACGTTTTCTGCTGCAAATTCTCATTTACATCGTCATCAAATATAATGTATTTTGGATAAACGTAATTGTTGTCTAAAATGTCGGGACAGTCATAAAAAAAAAAAGAATTATTCACATGAATACAAAATGAGCAAAGGTAAGTTCTGGAGCAAATATGTAGGCTTTTCTTAAACACTACTTTCAAATGTGTGTAGAGAGAAGATAAAAAGTCTAGATCGAGCTCAGAATGTCTCTTGAACATGAGAAAAAAGTCCCAAATAAAGAGACACAATAAAAAGTAAAAGCTCTAACAATCAGCACTGAATAATTGATTTTAAACAAAAGTGCTCCTGGAGGCCACAAAATGTCTTATAATTGAAGAACGAAGAATAAAAACAGAATAATAACCGGCCAACCAAAAAAAAAAGTCCATCTCTCCTCAGCATGAGTTCTGGAGCACTTTTTGTCTTTTTCTTGCTCTGCGCTCGGATATTGATGTCTCGTAACGATTTGGAATTATGGCTGATATCTTACAGTCACAGCCTTTAAGAATTCAATACCGAGAAGAAAAAAAAAAATGCATAGAGATGAGTCTGCCGGGTGTTCGTTGAAGAACATAAGAGGACAAAATGATAAAAAGTTATTCGTGCGTTTCTGCTCGGCCTGACAGCGTGGAATCGGTTAAAGACGGCCGCCAAGCCCTGCGGGAGGTCATGCTGACATCGATCCGTCTATCTGCACTCGGCAGAGGAAATCGATGGGTAACAGATAGCAAATCAAGTTGTTCTTTAAACGTTACCGAGTGAACTTTTACTTCAAAAGGAAGTTCTGAAATGAGGTAGAAGGCCGGGCGACCTGTTGCAATCTTTGATGCTGAGGATGAGGGATGTGTATCATTAGATTGGGGTCAGGAGTCACAGACGGGACGTGGTGAGGATTACAGGTCAAGAAACATTATTGATACGATGTCACAAATGAAGGGAGCCTGTTTGCCAAACCCTTTTGTGTTTACTGAGAGGTAAGAAGATAATCTCAGTCTTTGATGACACGCCCAACGCTCCTCCGCACAGAAATGTCGTCTGAAAATTTCAGTTCCAATGTGCAAAATGGATTTAGGAGAGTAAAATTGTGATCAGTCATAGTGTAGGCATATATCGTTTTCTATGCAGCCGCTTTTCCTTCAACTTTTGATGCTCAGAAAGGACATACAGTACATCCACTGTAAAAGTAATGATGAATATTTATTATAATAATAATACACATTTGTGTGAACTATTCCTTTAAGAAAAGAAGGTGCATTAATACTACAGGAAGAATCTAACACATTGATATTTTATCTTATGCCTCCTCGTTGGGGACGACAGCATCACTGCATGAAGAGCATTTTACATTTCTTTACAAAAAGCTTCTGAATGTGATTTCATTCCTATCTGTATAACATCTCATGACTGACATCTCTCATGACTCAAACCCACAGGCAATGAAGTTCTTTCAGAAAAGCTTTCAATTAGGAAGGTGGAGTAAGAGAGGAAGAAGAATTCTAACCTGAAGGCATCACACCGCATTTGGCAAAGTGAGATCCAGCAGCGCAAAGACAAACAAATAGTGATGCAAACACGCACAGATGCTCAGTAAGATAACCGTAAGGAAGCCATTTGCTTTGTTTGTTTTTTATGACAAAAGACGGGTGGTTTTAACGCTGAACTCACAAAATACATTTCGAAGTCATAATTTGATAAAGTAAAAGAATTCCTTATTTAGGGTGATGTTTCCCAGACATGTCCTGGCCAGGATTTCAGGTGCGTCACATTTGTTGATTCTCTTAAAGCTGCAGTTAGCAAAAAACAGTTTAGTATAGTGATGAAGTTTTATAAATGTTGCGTATAATTGTGGTCCATAAATAAGTGACTGTTCGAAACAAGCAAGTGGCTTGCTAGACGCTAGACACTACTTCCACATTTGTCCACGACACTGTTGTCATTTGGTTTCTACGTCAGTAAAGGTGGTAACAAAGGGTAACGCGGACATGACTCCATTGACAGACGACTGTACAGCTCTGTGTCACTGTTTAGAATGGCGATTTTCACACGATTTACAAGTAGTCGGAAACATTAAAGATATTTTCAGTAATCAGCTGAACAAAATATATAACACTAGCCTATTGGTTTTTGGATATTTTAATTCAAAATTGTTACAAACTCTACCTTTCTGATGTATAATCATTGTAATTTCATTCTTACCTAAAGTATAACGGTTAAAACACTATACCTGAAACATAAAACTGAAAATGACGTATATGGATGACAAATGCGATCTCCAGAGGACGTACCCGAAATCCTGGCAAGGACGTGTCTGGGAAAAACGGTACGTATAGTCGTCCTAATATTTGTAGTAACTTTATCGCCCAGCTTGATGATGGCGGGAAATTTAACAAACCCTATCTTGTGTTTATTGACTGCAAAAAATATGAATATTAAACAATCATACAGATATGATTATACAATATTAATATATTCATATTAAATAACTAAAGATTTCTATAGGTAGCTATGCGTAACATTTGCCTCTCTGTCGCCATCTCTGTTTGAAATGTGAACTTGCTGGTTCCTTGGGTTGAAGTCAAATTGATTAAATATTATACTCTTACCAGGATAAGAATGTATATGTATGAATCCTAAATTTAAAATAAAATCTCATTTTTTGCTATCTCAAATGACAATTCAGAAGCTTAAAAATTTGATGTCAAACGGCACAAAGGCGTGTAGATCAGGCCTGTACACCACCAACACCTTGGCTAGTTTACAGTCTACCAAACCGAAACTCCTTCTATGAGTTAAAGAGTAACAGGCTCCAGAGAAAGTGTCGAAGTGCTTCTCTAATTAAAACAGAACACAACGTCTCAGAAGACACCGGGGGGATGAGGCGTTAGGGAGGGGATGTGCACACAGCTCCGGTACGACTGGTGTGATAATTGTAATTGTGTTGGGGAACAGAATGGGAAAAGCATGAAGTGAAGACAGACACGGAGTGAGACAATCACTGTAGGATCGGCGGGAGTCCGGGCTGCGGCGGCTTCAGTAATTGGAGGTGATGGCTGCGGGGATGCTGAGTGTCGAGGGTGTCGGAAACGGAGGGGTGCGAGTTTGCGGGGGTGGCACCTAATGCTGCTGTCGGTAATTGGTTGGCAGGCGGTTGGCAAGAGGAGAACGGGCTAAATAAGCTATGGGATGTGTTCTGTTCTGCAGGTTCTCTGGGGGGAAATGCCTAATGCTCAGAGGTTGCTTGTTAACGGCTCAGGAGACATAATGAAGTTGTCAGTTGTTCAATTGAAGTCTCAATTCGTCTCTTCGAGAGAAAATGAAATATATGCAAATGAGACGAGTTGTGACATACTTAAACACTTTAGAGGAGATTTTGAAGAACGTTGGTGACCAAACAACACTAACACTAATTGGCTTCCATTGTGTGAACACAAAACCACAGAGACATTTTTCTAAATATCTGCTTTTGGGTTTCAGGTATACAACCTCATGAGGGAGAATTAACGATGACAGAAATTCCTTTAAGGCAAAAATCGAAAGCCGTGCCATGCAAACTGTGTTCAACCGACATTTTGTGTCCATGTTTGTTATGTGATTATAAAGATAAAACAGCACAGACCACGCGTGCAAATAAACTCGCAATGCATTCTTACCAAATTCCCATCACAACACTTCACGACTGTTTTAAGAGCATGTCTCATGGCCGTAATCTCATTGGGGTCAAAAAGAAACTGTTGAAATCTACAAGAGATTTTTCATTTTTCCAACAAGATGAGGCTAAATAAGACATCGGATTTGCTCGATTCTGCAGAATCTGTTGGAAGCATGACCGGAGACGGTGAAGCTGCAGGATTGGAGCTTTGGGGAGGAAAGAGAGATAAATAGATTGAATAGATGTGGGCTCAGAGTTCTCCACATCGAGAGGCAGAGAAGTGGAAAGAATGATATTGGACTTTGGAAAAAGAGAAGTGGAGAGAGAGAGAAGACAGAGGAGACGCTGTAATGAGACATGGAGTAAGAGCGGCAGAAGAGGACAACAGCAAATAGGAAACACGTGTGAAGCACAGAGTCATGAGGGATTAGAAGAGATGCAGCGGCCGAGGAGAAAAAAGTGAAAAGCTCAATTACAGCAACTGGGTCATGAGGGCCGTTTCTGAAATCTTGAATCCTGCGTTTAAAAAGCTATGTGCTATAGCGCTTTTGTTCGAACCGAAAGACCTAAAAAACTAATTTGAACACAAAGTCATATTTAAAAATGTCTGAAAGTCACTGCATCAGAAAACACGTTAAATTATTTAAATTATTTAAGTTAAATTAGTCAAGTCATGATCCACTACCCAAATAAAAAATAAGCACAATTCAAGTTCGCCGTATTAAGTATTCTTTATGTGGTCAAATCAATGTCGATTACTCATTCACGATTTTTGTACGCTCTACTAATTGCACTAAATTGTCAGTTTATCAAAGTAAACATTTACGTACACATCTAGTTTACAACTACGTTTTTGTTTGTACTGCAACTACAGTACTAGTGAACTTATAGTTATACTCAAAGCTTACTAATTCCATACTTGTAGCACATTTTTTGGTTAATGAATGCACACTTCTAAGTATCTTTGAGGCTTATAAAACGAATAAACTAGTACTTTATTTAATTGTATACTTCCACCCTAAAGCTGACTACACTTGTAAGTTTACAAAACAGTATTCAGAAGTTTGTTAAAAAGTATTCAATGGCTACTCAATCAAAAGAGTAAACATTACTACGAGCTATCCATACTTAGAATATTTTACTTTTAAGTATACATGGAATAGAAACAAGGCCAAATACACTTAGAATTTTCTGTTACTATAAGCAAAGTATACCTAATTTTATATTGAAGTATATTTCTGAGAAGTAGACTAAGTGTAACACACTAGAATAAAAGTCGTTGCACCATTTGACAAGCAAAAAGGTTACTTTATTATTAAAACGATTTGGATACAAATTTAATTTTCTCAAGTAATGGCATTCATACATTTTTAACGGTGGCTCAAGTGTTCATCAAACTCCTGCAGTGCTGTCGAGTTGTGAATGTTTACCAGTCCAAAACATCTCAACGTGTTTACAGCATCTCTTAATCTCTGTGTTCACAGCGGTTTACCAAAGTCCTTTACCAAGATCTCCGATCACATCTCCGATCACCATTGTTGCAATCTGAACATCATCATCTTCCTCACATTCTCCTCACCTCATGAACCGTCTGATGATGAACGTAAACACGCCAACCCATCGGGACTCAGCAGGGGCTGTGATGACACATTAAAGACGTGTGTACGTGTTGCTTGAACTCAAAAAGTCTTTTTGGCTCATGTGTTTGGGGAGAACCCTTGATATGTCAATCAAGTTCATTCAGAGGCTCACTGGTGTGTTGGGAAAGAGACGATGGGGAAATAGGTGGAAGTGAGAGCAAAAAAAGCATTGAGTATGCGAGAGGATTCGCTACCTCCTCCTGAGATACGGGAATCAGGAATTAATGGGTTGGAAAAGAAGAAAGGAGAAAAATTTTGACAAGAGCTGCAAACATTTAAGAAGAAGGACGAAACTCGGAACTTAATTAATTCTTTCAAGACTTCGGGACCAGATACAGACGATATGATAGTCAGGGGGAAAGTTTAATCAACATTTAAACGGTTATTAAAAATTATTTTAGGCCAAACTTCTGACTTTCTTTTTTCTGTGTATCGCAAAAAATTATTTATTAAAACTATCCTGGCCACACTTTTCACCACAGGGATCTTATGAAACAAATAACTATGGGAATATACCAAATAATATAATGCAATATTTGAAACATTGCATTTTTTCAATATATGAAAAGCACCAATTCCTTATGTTTTAATATATATCAAATGATTTAAAATGTTGACAATTAATATATAGAAAAACATTTGTAACCGTGCGTTCACACCGCTGCCGGCGAGAGTGTCAAATTGACCGGAAAACATTTATTTTCAATGTGAGCCGGCAGCGAGCTCCGGCAAGAAGCCGTGTGTCTTGGACAGTGTGTCCGTTAAGGAGAGTTGAACTCATGCCAACTTAATGGTACTGAGCTATGACGAGGTTTGGCGACAACCAATGGGAAATAAGAAGTCCTCCCCTTTAGAGGATTCCAGATAACGCAGTCATGTAAACCCTGTAGTTCCCAAGAAAAATGGTTCCAACATCACTGTGACGGGTTTCCCAATCATTTAAACACAAAAGCCACACCGCAAAAATAGCTTTTAATTGTTTAATTTCGTTATTCAAAAAGTAACAATAATTGTTCAAACCTCTCAATTGATTAATTTCTTACTTTCACATTTAAAAGATTTCATGACTCATATCCCGCTTGTGGTCAGTCTGCACAAGAACAACATCTTTTTTTGCTTTGCGGCCCTTTTATATAAAGATAACAAGAGCAAGCATTCGATCCATGAATCTTCCTATTACAGCGTTGTTGGCAGGGTGGCGGTGTGAATGCACGGTAAGGGTGACTAAGCTGCTGAGCTTCCATAAAATACCCAAAAAACTGTATAACACTTCCATGCAACATTTGACATGGTAAATTTTATCTCTTCTATTCTAGAGAACGATAATGAAACCACATGTGAGTGAAGTTCATTTTTCCATCATAAATGAAGATGTTCTTCATTTGTGCTCACAGACACAGGAAACACCTCCAGCAGAAACTCGTCAAAAATCTCAAGCATCAGGAAACATGAAGACACACTTAATTCAAGTTTCCTGCACCTGGTCTGTAGTCGAGTCGTCACATAAATGCTTTATCTCAGTGAAGGCACAGATTCTGAAGAAGACATTTTTGTCTATAAAGAAGCTTCTTTAGGTCGAGTGGATCTACGTCTTCATTAGCATTGTACTTTACAGCAGCGCTGGAGCACCACAGCTCTTTGTACGTGTCCTTTATTTTACACCCCGATTTAAATCATCAGTTCATTAGCAGAGATCCACAGACTGAGTTTATCTGATGAAGTAGATACAGAACATGTGCAGAGCTGTGGGACTCCACGACTGGAGTTCAGTTTTTTTGTACAACGTGAATAATAAAAAAATGTGGAATAATAAGCAAAAAGCAAGAATGAATCTCTAAAAGTAACTGGCGTGAAAGCAGATCACTAAAACGTACAAACGAGATTTCATGCAAATTCGCCAATTTATAAAACAGTCACGAATTGTCATTAGATTGTGTTAGTCCCATAATTTTTTATCTTTAGATATGAATTTCACTCAGAAAAAAAGGGTGAGTGGTAGAGTGTAGTGAAGTATTTGGGTACTTTATCAAGCTACATCCTTAAAAATAAGGGTGCTTAAAAGGTTTTTCACAGCGATGCCATAGTAAAACTTTTTGGGTTCCACAAAGAAGAATTCGGTCAAAGGTTCTTTGAAGAACCATCTCTACCTTATTATCATCTAAAGAACATTTTGTAAAACATTAAAGGTACTTTACACCAGTGGTTTTCTCTGGGGGGGCAGAGAATTTTGTGGCATTTTATGAAATATAGAAATGCATCATAGATTTTATGCAATCAAATATCAGAAAAATAAGACCACCAAACAAAATATTTGATGTTCCAGCATTGTATAACAAACGGAGTATGTTTTTGGCTAAACTAAAATTTGAAGTTTAAGAACATCAATCTTTTTTGGGGGGGGCACAAGGCAATGCATTCTACACAAAGGGGGCCCTACAACAAAAATATGAGAACCACTGCTTTATGGAACCAAAATGTTCTTATATGGGATCGAAGTACCTTTTGAAGCACCATTCGTTTATAAGTGCACAGAAAAGCCAATAATAAGAAAAGTTTCTTAGATCACAGACTTTCAATTGTAGACTTCAGTAATCTCAGGAGAACAATGTGAAGAAGCTTGAGACTCAAGCAAAAGTCTCACTGAGATCTCTCTGCTGTTTTAAATCCACATCTGAGATATAAAAGAGATCTTATTTAAGATTTGTCTATCCTCTCCTACAGCAACACCAATACTTCTGAGCCGGCCTCAGTGGAGGTGTAAAGATGAGATAAAACCAACAGAA
Source organism: Triplophysa dalaica (assembly GCF_015846415.1). Classification (NCBI taxonomy): domain Eukaryota; kingdom Metazoa; phylum Chordata; class Actinopteri; order Cypriniformes; family Nemacheilidae; genus Triplophysa; species Triplophysa dalaica. Next base: position 21,818,857 of record NC_079553.1, on the reverse strand, counting down.
GCTTTTGTTTGCGAACCTTCGACCTGCACGAAGCTCAGAAGCCAAGAGCTATTTACAAATGGAGTTTGTAAAGGTTTTCGCACCAATCACCGTCCCGGGGCGGACTCAGAGTGCAAACACAGAGGAGGGGCCGAACAGGAGAGGACCCCTAATGACTGTGCCCGTCCACACCTGCTCAAGTCCACACCCCCTTTATTATCCGAACCACCCGACCCCAGAAGACCACTCAAACTTACTGTCACATTCAAGCTCTCTGAACAAGAAGACTGTGCTTGTTGCCATGGTGACAGCCACAGAGGGGAGGGGGGAATCTGCCGCATTGCTGCTGAGTAGAGCGTAGGGCGTATGTCTGTACGTACGCCTGCGCATCTGCGTGCTTACACATCTCGCTGAAGGCTGTGATGGTCTTAAAAAGGAACCACCAACACTTTACAACGTGCTCACAACATGATCATACGTTTGATATTTAACACAACTGATGCTATACAGTTATTAACTTACAGTACTACATAAAGTATATTTAACTATATTCCTTTTTTGTACAAGATAAAATAATAAAATAAAATATTTTTTATTTCATATAAACTATAATTATTAAATAACTTTTAAATAATTTCTATTTAAAAAAACAAAATATTTTGTTTTTTCTAATAACTAAAAATGTATTTTATTTGAAATTATATAAATACATTTTAAAATGATTGCATTGAAATATGTATTTAATTTAATAAACAAAATTTCAATCAAACATTCGTGATATATGTTGCCTGTTCCAAGTATATTGGTATTAGTATACTGTACTCACAGTAACATAAGTATACTTGAACTTAAGTGCACTTAATAAAGTGAACCTGATGTATACTTTGTAACCAGTGTTTGTGCAGGTGTTTTATTGACCACATCTATTTTCTGTTTATGTGTTTCAATAACCTTGAACTCGTCCTGTGGTAATGTTGTGATGAGCATTCATTACTGAGTTAAACATCACCTGCATGACTCAACAGATCTCCAACACAAGCCCTGTAGCGTCCTACACTGCACTGCATACTAGATGCTTTCCTCTGAGTCTGAATGGTCAATTTACCATCTGCTTGTGAAGCTACACGAGCGCTTCCAGATGGACAAAGTTTGGCCTCTTGTTGCCGGCGGGCCCGTACGGCGCTGAGACGTGCCGAACGAGGACATCAGGACAGGTTAGCGAGCCGAGCGTAGGGATATTCTCATCCTAACCTGGCCCATCCGCATCTCTATTGATCTCGCCGTCTCATCAGTCACGTTTCCTGGAAGATTCACTTTCCAGCACATCAGCATCACGGCCTGAGCACTTTGTTCCAAACACGGCACAATACGACTGATCACCAACCTTCACCGTGGATGCCGACGTTCTCACTGTTGCTACTATTAAAGTTTGTATGTTGACCGTGAGTCAGCACAGATGCTTACCTGTGGCACAGAAATCAAAGAACGGCCAAAGGTGCAAATGCACAAATAAAACAGTGAAGGTGAAACGCAGAGCTGCATGATTAAAATCCTACTGTACAATACCAACCTGATCTCACAGGAAAACCTTCACAATTTTGCATGAATTCGTATGATGTGAATAGTACAAAATATATTAAAAACAGCAAGAATGAAGCACAACCCTTAACATGACAGGCGAAAGCAGATCACGCTTAAACAAGCGAATGAGATAGTATGAATTCTTAAGAATAAGCCACCTCATAAAAAATACAGATTGTGTTGACAAGACACGAGACTATGGCATCAAAATGCAAATTAGGATTCCTTATCTTGCGTAAGAAATATCAAATATAATTTGATATAAATACAAATTGAATTATGACTTTCTTTCTGAAAATCGTTTCCCTAACACACAATATAAACGATTACTCATCTGTCGAAAAGAAAATGCATGCTGTTTATCTGAAAAGTATGAATTTGCTATCCATTTAAGATGTCTACAAAAGCACAACAACTCATCTGTGATTTAAGATTGCATCCTAAATATTGCAGACTTAAGGCCGAAGTAAAGTTCCCTTTCTACGCGTACACGAGGGACAGCATACAGTCCGCTTGGCGCAAATTACGTCATCAGAATACTATGCGAGTATGTACTGTACGCGCACCGCCAGAATTTTATCACCTGTGTACAAAGTACGCACAGGTCGCAGAAAGTGCATTCCATATCTTGCAGTAATTAGTTTAACCACCAGGTTGCAACCATGTCCTGGGAGCATCGACTCAAGGTAATAGAAGAATACCTGACCCCGGTAGGCCCGGAGAGGTATTGCAATATGGTGTGATGCGTATGCGTGAAAACCTGTATAAACGCATAGAAGTCGAAAGCAGTATACTTTGCAAGGTTGTGTATTTGGCTGTAAACAAAAGGAAGTAGGCCACAGGCTTAAGGCGTCAGGGATTAATCATGGACGGGTCATTTCATTTATAATCTCATGCTAAGGGTCCACCGCCCTCTTCCATAATCCTTCTGTTTTTCTCTCTGTAATCTTCTAACACACACATTACAGATATGACAGACACAATCCTCTAACCATTTCTCAGTTCTTGTCTTCTCTCTCTTTCTCTCGCTTTCAATCCTTAATTACCGAGGCAATCATATTTACAGATTCCCCTCTGCCCGTTTATTCTTCCCTCCGATGTCTAAACGCTGAAACTGTGATCGTTTGTTTGTCTCCCGTCTTTCCTTCAAAGAAATAAAAAAAATAAACTGCCAGACGGATTTCATTTGAAATTTAATTGAGTAGGTCAGTGGCTTTGGGAAACAATATTAAACATGAAACAAACAATAGGAAGCTGGTATCTGTGGCACAGCAGGAATAAAATAACTGTTTGCAACAAATAGATTCCAGTCTCCTTCATGTCAAAATTACTCGCTACAAAGTCTTAACACTGTTTAAACTAGACCACTAAACAGACTAGACTACTGAACTCAATAAACCAAAACAGAAAAATATTTTTCACAGTTTTTAAACTTTACTTATTTCTTGAAAGCTGCAATTTGCCTCCTTGTCACCAGCTCTGTTACTTAACGTATCTTGACATTCACATTTAGCACAATCTTGTATTTATAACGATTTGCAAAAGATTAATATCTTTACATGATTTTAAGTTTTCATGATGTCAAACTGACATTTTCTGTGAAATCAGAACCGCTCAGATTATAAATCATTACTTGAAATGTTGTGAATCGGTGCAAAGAGACCGTTTTTAAGATTGATTTTTCATACTTGCTCAGTAACTGCTTTTTTATTTATTCTGCACAAAAAAACATTTTCAGATAGGTTTCAAGCACATTTAAAAAGAATAAAAATCTTTTTATTAACAAAATAAAAATAAATCTTTTTTAAATAATTAGAAAATATTTTAATTTTAAATAATTTAAATAAATATAAAATAAGTTTATTTAAAACTGTATTTATTGATTAAAAACATCACTATCCAACATTTGTGATGTATGTTGTCTGCAAAAATATATATTATTTCAGAAAACATCTTTATTCATTGAAATGCAATCCGAAATGAAGTGTTCATGTTTTTGATATTGTGAATTCCAACAAATATCAATTCAACAGCAGTTGAGTTAACAACTCAAAAATTACAGCTAACTAACACAATAAAAACATGATTAACATTTATTTAAACAGAGTTTCTTTTTTTTTGCATATAAACTCATCATTTACAAAAAGATGCTTCTTGCCCATCAGGACAGTGCATTTATGATTTCTAACCATACTAACCAGTCAAACCTTGACCCCCATCTGTGACCTCCAGCGTATACACGACATGAGACAAGATTCAGTCTGTGTAGCGACGCCTCAGTTGTGCTGATGTGTTTATTTTTGTGCATGTCGCTTTTGACGAGTATTCTGCCACGAGCTACAGAATAAAAAACACTACTCAAATAAACTCAAACACACAAACACTACGCCTTTCTGATGTTTGAATGGCTCAACCTGTCGCTGTTGGTCGTCACGTCAGTGCCTGCTAACATTAAACACAATGTTTAAAGGATTTAAATAGAAACTTCATTGAGGGAAGTTCAGATGATTTATATTTAACTGACTCGCCACCAATCCTAACATGAAGACGTTCACTAAAATCAGCATTTAAAGCTCAGGCGTTGAGAAAGCGTTACGCAATAGGGATCGCTCTGGCTGTACAAATTAGCAGATGATCCATCTTGATGATAAATAATGTATCTGTCAATATGATGAATGACTGTGGTGATGCGGACAGCTTCGGCTTTTAAGGCTGAAAATTAAGCATGACGCAGACGCAACAAGTCCATCATGTGTAAATATCATCAGTGACAAATTCCATCAGGATGGTAGAAGAAGAAAATCTGCTGGAGAGAGAACGCAGTTGACTGGTTAGTTCTAATGTCACCGGTGTTCTGTAAAGTTAACATACAGCGTGACCTTTAGATCTGAGGAATAAAATGAAGACCAAAGACACTTTCATTGCATATGTAACAGCTTTAGAACTGCAGTATCAACAGAATAGCGTCAGCTCATAAGAGCATGACGGGCAAACGCTAAAGGCTAATAACTGCTTACTGTAACACAAAACAAGATTCTTTCTCTAGAGACGTTTGATGGCTCAGAAAGTCAATATTGTTTGTTTTGATGTGTCGTTGTTTTTTGCTTTACTGAAGACATTGGTGTAGGAAGAAAATACATCTTGTCTTGCAATGTCTATTAAAAAATGATCCGTCTATCTAGAATACTTGATTCTGATTGGTCGTCACTTAAATCTGAGGTTTGTTATCGTTAAATCTGATAACACACAGATCAACTTGACCGTTATTTCTTATATGTTAAATGTATGGTTCCGCCTTTTTTTTTTCGCCTGTTCAAATTTGTTTCAAATAATTATATTTGAAAAATATTTTTAGAGGTTGTGGGTTTGTTTCCAGGGAACGCGGATAAACACATCTGCCAAAAGGCATCAAAAAATAAATATAAATAACAGGTGGCACGACTTCAAAAGGGCTAAAGTCTTTATGGTTTTCTTATGATGTCGGAGTGAAATATGACACAGACAAGCTGTTGACAGGTTTCATTAAACATCATCAACCGTGTCAAATTCTAACATGGTCACGCAACATTGAGACGGCACAACACACAAGCCCTTTCATTATTGTTGACAACATATCGCCTGAAAGAGAAAATTAATAAAAATAAAAATGTGTGTTAAGTCTTTGGCTGGACAAAAGAAAGGCTTAACTATCAGCCATTTTGATCAAACATAACAACTTCCAAAAAGAAAAACTCACGGCCCAAACCGTCTGGTGTGCGTCCAGATTAAAGTATGTTTTTAAAGTACGTTTCTGCCCTTGTGAGCGTTTTAACACTTCTAACTCTCTTGGTCGTGTCCTCCAGTACCCTGTCTTTATTTGGCGGATCAGGACGGGTCGGCCTGTCTCGTCTCATCAGCATCAAGCCCTGTGAACTGCTGCTAATTGAATGGTCTTCTCATTGTCATGCACGGATGCTGCTCTGCTCCCCTCTTCTCTTGTCTTAACACCCTACACGGCTTCTCTTCCCTTAATACAAGTCCTCTTGTGGCCTTCAATTGCCCGGTCTGGCTTTCCCACAGACGGGAGGAAGAAAACAGGCCTTGTTTGAAGTATAGAGGAGGGGGAGCTTGGGAAATACTCACGGGTCGAGGTTTAGATACCCAATCTTGTCCAAAAAGCCCCTGCTGGCTGATGTCGTAACTACACCTCATGGGGCAAATAGCATCTTTCTCTGTTCAAGGTCATTCAAAGACAAAGGCGAAAAACACTTTGCAAGCAAGGTATAAATCACAAAGATGAAGTGATAGATGTGTTGGGGGGCTTTTAAAAGCAGGAATTTTATTTAGGCAGTTTTTTGCTTGTCTGCAGCCATCAACCAATCAGAATGCCTTTTCCTGTGTCTTTAGAGTCAGATGGTTTAAAAAACTCTGTATTCAGACTAAATGCTCATGAAGCAATGATTAAATGTGGCGGTACGTCAATAAAGTTGAATCTCAAGGGTTTATGCGTCTTACGTTATCAATGTGCCACTGTTAAACTTGCCCCCTGATCTGTGTTTCCATGGATACAAACATATCTCAAAATATTTATTTCATTTAATTTATAAATATTTATACTTAAATTTATTTTTTTTAGTTTTAGTTATAAATAGTTCCCTTTCTGTCGGTCTCTCGACGTTGTGTCGAGAACGACAGATGGGGTTCGCCCTTGAGAACCAATCAACTCTGACTACTATAGAAAAGGCCAATGAAATTTGGCGAATGCAATTTGCATGCCGGGCTCCGCCCCCGGAAATCCGGTATAAAAGGAGGCCGGCGTGCAGCATTCACTTACCTTTTGTTCTTCAGAGCCATCGCTCATGAGTACAACTCAGGATTCAATCCTCTACAACTACACGCTGGTGCTACGACGTGTTACAGCGGATCGTCCCTTTCTGCAGCGACCTTCCCCTGGGCGTCTCGGCGGTTCCGGAGGTGTTAGAGATTTTTTCTAAAAGTCCTTTTCAGGACTGACTGAGCATTCTCCAGCGCGGCATGTCCCGCTGTTCTCTTGGGTGCGGCACCCTCATCGAGGAGGGGGATGAACACGATCGCTGCATTAGGTGTCTGGGCGTCCAGCACACTGAAGCAGCGTTCGTTGACACATCTGCCTGCACTGCGGGCAGATTGTCATTCAGAAGTTGCGGTCACGGGTGGCTGTCTTCCTACGGGAACCAGCCACCATTTCGTCTGCTACCCGGGCTGTGACATCTGTGGCTACGGCCCCGATGACCACCCACGTTAGCAGCGTTAGTGATACGGGGAACTCTGCGAACGTAAACCCGCCAGCCAAGTGCTCACGGGCCGATCGCACCCCGATTCGCTCTTCTGAACGTTCCCCAACCGGCGGTGGCATACCGTCCGGATCCTCACGCACACACTCGGAAACGATGTGTGACGTAGATGAGATGTCGCTCGCAGCATCGGAGGGAGACTGGCATCCGACTCTGCCGAATCCAAACTCCACCCCCAGCGGTCGAGTTCAGGAGGAAGCAGAAGTGATGTCATCCGTGCTAACCCGGGGATACGTGGTTCCCGAGGTCGGTGCGCGGTGCAAACCGCGCCCACCCCGGGTGCCATGTTTTTCCCGGAGGTGCATGAGGAGCTGTGTAAAACTTGGAACGCTCCTCTCACGGACCGTTCCAGTGAAACCAGCTCCGGCTCCCTTACTTCCCTCGATGGTGAGGCAGCCAAGGACTGCGTCGAGATCCCCCGGGTGGAACGTCCGCCTGCGGTGCACCTGTGCCGCGGACGGCTACCACCTGGGCGGGGATCGACCACTCCTACCGTCCAAAGCACGTAAGACTTCGGCATCACTGGTGTCGAAAGCTTGCGATGTTGCGGGCCAGGCTGCCTCCTCTCTCTATGCCTTGGCCATCCTGCAGGTCCGCCAGGCCAGGGCGTTGAGAGGGCTCCACGAGGGTAAGGCCGACCCGGGTATAATGCAGGATCTCCGTGCCACCGCTGACAGCGCTCTACGGGCGACTAAGGCGGCGGCACGGGCCCTGGGTCGGACGATGTCCACGGTAGTGGTCCAGGAGAGACACCCCCGGCTATACCTTGTGCAGAAGAGTGACAACAAGGAAGTCCGCTTTCTTGATGCACTCATCTCGCAGGGTGGGTTGTTGGTAACACCGTCGAGGACTGCGCTCAGCAGTTTTTTGACGGCGAAGCAGACAGTGGCAATTAACCACATTTTTTTCACGCCGCGACTCGGCCGCCTACAGGCCTCCGAGATCTCACGTGACGTCTGCTTCCCTGCAACCCAGGACCCTTTCGACATCGGCTCCGGTTCCTGTGCCCCCACAGGCGGCACCCCGGAAGCAGAGGTCGAGGGGGAAACCTCCTCCCCGTCAGCAACCTCCTCGCGAGAAGGGACACTGACGGGAAGACCCCAGGGAGAACAACATCGGGCCCGAACCTTCACAGCCACGGCTCTTATCGGTCGGTACGGGACGACTCCTGCCTCGTCACCAAAGCCGGGCCCTTGTTAGGGCTTGGCGCCCACTTACTCACTGAGTTTTCTGTTCTCCCCGGGTTTACTTGCAGCCGATCGCACACTCCACTGGACTGTGCTCGGCGAACCGACCTCACACCCTGGCGAGGCGTGAGGTCGTACACATATACGACAGCCGTCACCACTCTCAAACCGACAGTGCGTGCCGTTGTCCCGCCAGGCAGGTAAGCAGGCGGAGCAAAAACCTTCCCTCCGGGGACTCCCCGCGACATGGTTAGCTCCGCCAGCTGACGAACCACCCCCCGTGGGAATGATGAAGCAGACCGTCCCCTTGGTCACCCTGTCACAGTCCCTGGGAGCTCGAGAGCTGCCCACACTGTCTCGCTGGCTAATGAGGGCGGTCCGTCTTGGTTACTCGATCCAGTTCGCCAGAGACTCACCCAAGTTTCGGGGCATCATCTCTCCCTCTGTCAGAGGCAGGGACGCCTCCGTACTTCGGGTAGAGGTCACCACCCTTCTGGCAAAACAGGCATCGAGTTCGTCCCTCAAAACCAAGATGTTCAGTGGGTCACCACCCGCACTTCATCGTTCCCAAGAAAGACGGCGGGTTGCCCCCAAAGGCTGCGTACCCTGAACAGAGCACCTTCACAAGCTGCCATTCAGGGTGCTCACACAGAGGCGCGTCCTGACATCTATGAGGTGTCAGGATTGGTTCGTGGCAATCGACCTGAAGGACGCTTACTTTCATGTCTCGATCCTCCTCGACACCGGCCGTTCCCACGGTTCGCGTGCGAGAGGCGGGCATATCAGTACAGAGTCCTCCCTTTCGGTCTGTCCCTGACCGCCCTTTCTCCCTGAGAGGAGGAAGGCGAGCGGGTACTAAACTATCTCAGCGACTGGCCTATCTTGGCACACTCGCGAGATCTGTTATGTACACAAAGGGACCTGGTGCTCCGGCACCTAGGTCGATTGGGACTCCAGGTCAACCAAGAGAGGGGCAAGCTCTCCCCAGTGCAGAGCATCCTCTTTCTCGGTATGGAACTCAGCTCTGTCACCATGTCGGCACACCTGTCCGCAGTTGTGCCCAACCAGTGTTGAACTGTCTGAAATGAACATTTTAGGCAGACAGCGGTCCCCCTGAAACAATTCAGAGGCTCCTGGGACACATGGCGTCCTCGCGGGCTAATACCCCTCGAGTTGATGCACATGACACCGCTCCAACACTGGTTTCAGAGTCGAGTTCCGAGGAGAGCGTGGCACACCGGCAGCAGGCGCATGGTGATGCCGCCCTGCTGCCGACGCACCATAACCCCTAGTCTTTATGACTTTTTCGACGGACTCAGGTCCCTCTGAGCAGGTTATGAGGCAGGTCGTGGTGACGACTGAAGTCTCCCTGCAGGGGTGCGGTGTAGTGTGCAACGGGCACGCAGGTGGGGTGTTGGACGAACCCCCGCCTGCGCTGGCATATCAATTGCCAAGAGTTGTGGGCTATGCTACTTGCACTGAGCAGGCTACGGCCTCTCGTGCGAGACATGCACGTGCTGTTCCGAGGACAGCACTATAGCTGTAGCGAATACAGATCGTCAGGGTGGCGTTCACACACAGCAGCTAAACACAACTTGCTCGACGCCTCCTCCGGTGGAGTCAACAGGTGACTCGTTCCCTGCAGGCCACACACCCCGGGCAAACTGAACTAGACAGCCGACGTGCTTTCTCGCCAGTTTATGCCTCGTGGAGAGTGGCGACTCCACCCCCGTGCAGTCCAGCTCATTTGGAGGCTGTTCGGGTAGGCCCAGGTAAAACCTGTTCACCTCCCGTAACACCACCATTTGCCCGCTTGATAGTCCCTGCCCTCGGCACGGATATCCTTGCGCACAGCTGGCCGCGGGATGGGCGGAAGCACACCTTCCCCCCCCCCAGGAGCCTTCTTGTACAGACTCTGTGCAAGGTCAGGGAGCAGGAGCACCAAGTGTTATTGGTTACACCACACCGGTCTAACCGCACTTGGCCTCAGAGCCGATGCTCTGGACAGCGACTCCCCCTGAACCATTCCCCTGACAGAGGACCTGCTCTCTCAGGGGAAGGACACGTTCTGGCATCCCAGATCAGACCTCTGGAACACCCATGTCTGGTCTCTAGACGGGACGAGAAGATCCTAAGATGGCTACTCCCCCTATACGGCTGAGACCATCACCCAGGCTAGGGCCCCATCTACTAGGCGGTTACACGCCTCTAGACGGTGCCTCTTCTCGTCCTGGTGTCTTTCTCAACGAGAAAGACCCACTGAGGTGCTTGATCAGGATTGTGTTCCCCTCCTCACGAGACTGGAGACTAACATCTCCCTTCCACACTGAAAGTGTATGTAGTCGCTATTGCCACTCATCACGACTCAGTCGGTGGAAAGTTTCTAGGGCAACACGACCTGGTCACCAGGTTCCTAAGCAGCGAGAGGGCGGAATCCGCCTCATCTCCGCTCCATACCCTCTTGGGACCCTAAGTGGTCCTGGGGAGCCTCAGGGCCCCCCAAAGAGCCCCTCGGAGGTTCCGATCTTCCTCATAGAGTAAGACGGCCCTCCTGACGGCGCTCACTTCTTTCAAGAGGGTAGGGGACCACCGAGCATCCTCCGTGTCCCTGGATTGCCTTAAACTCGGCCCTGGAAACTCTCACGTTATCTTGAGACCCAGGCCCGGATGCGTGCCCAAGAAGTTCCCACTACTCCCTCCGGGGCCAAGTGGTGAACTTGCAGGCGCTCCCCATAGGGGAGGAAGACCCAACCCGATTAGTGTTGTGTCCAGTACGTACTGGACCGCACGCAGAGCTCTGAAGCTCTGACCAGCTCCGTGTCTGTTGGAGGACAGCAGAAGGGGAAGGCTGTCTCCAAACAGAGGCTGGCGCACTGGGTCGTGGACGCCGTTACGACGGCATTCCGATCTCAGAATCTCCCATGCCCATTGGCAGTGAGGGCTCACTCCACACGGAGTTTAGCCACCTCCTGGACACTGGCAGAAGCGCCTCTCTAGCAGACATCTGTAGAGCTGCGGGTTGGGCTATGCCCAAACACCTTCGCAAGGGTTAACAACCTTCGCGTAAACCCGGTGTCAGCCCACGTCCTGCGTGGCGACATGTAGGACTGGCATCCGGGGGGGCGTATGCCTGCGAAAGCACCTTTCCACCCTCTAACAGGTTGGGTCAGTGTGCTATTTACCTTTTCTTCTTACCCGAACACATCGCTAAGAAACTGGTACCTCACCAGCCTCCCTTCTTACCCAGACACTGGTTAAGAATAGGCATTCCATCCATCACCAAACAAGCACCCCCTGGGGGCTGGCTGGGCAGAGCAGCCTTCCCCCTTAGGCCGGGATACCATGTGAGCTATCACAGATAGCTCTAACCGGACCTAGTGCTACCGGACGTCTGTAACACCCCCTCCGTGGGCTGTTCCGTCTGATGTATCCTCATGAGAATGGTTCCCACTCCTGGTAACCCATGAGCTTCCCCAGGTGGGCCTCCACCTCGCGGTTAACTACTCAGTCCGCACGTTCCATGCGTTCTCCTCCAAGGACGAGACCATACCTATATCCACCATATTCCTCCCCACGGGTAGGAGGTGGCCTCTGTAGCGCTTCTCTGATTAAGAGTCGCGCTTACCCGGTGTAAACTGATCTGGATGGCCTCTCGCCTATAGAGAGCTAAGGCCCCGTCCGTGAAAGTTACCGGTCAGGGCTGTACCCATCTTTCTCCAAGAAAGCTCTGGAACCCCCCGACCACCACACTGGAAGGTTACAGTCTCACGAAAGCTTCGAGATGACACGCCCAGGCTCGTTACCGTCGCTTCGCTAGAGATTGTGACGCGATACAGCGTTGTGGCGTTTTCCATAGGCAACCCCATCTGTCGTTCTCGACACAACGTCGAGAGACCGACAGAAAGGGAACGTCTTGGTTACGTATGTAACCTCAGTTCCCTGATGGAGGGAACGAGACGTTGTGTCCCTTATGCCACGAACACGTATCGTATTCTGCTGCAGTTTGAGAGGTCTCAGGCTCTTCAGAACAAAGGTAAGTGAATGCTGCACGCCGGCCTCCTTTTATACCGGATTTCCGGGGGCGGAGCCCGGCATGCAAATTGCATTCGCCAAATTTCATTGGCCTTTTCTATAGTAGTCAACCCCATCTGTCGTTCTCGACACAACGTCTCGTTCCCTCCATCAGGGAACTGAGGTTACATACGTAACCAAGACGTTTGCTATAGACATTTTGTAACACGGTGAAAATCGAACACTTCATCACGATAGGATACGACATCGGTTTCCTCCGCAGCGATACGATATTTGCTGATGCCTCTCTGCAAAAAGAATCCATTAATTTATCGATATAAATGATTAAAATGAACGTTTAATTAAACTCTTTGAAAATTGCACACTCTCTATCCCAAATGGGACCTTTACAACAACCAACAAATACAGTCAGACGGATGTTACGTGGACGTGAAGAGTATCAAAATATCCCTTATTGAATGAAAACTAATAAATAGTAAAATAAAAGTAAAATAATTTGTGTTCAACCGAAGAAAGGAAATCATACTCTGTACATCTGGGAACGCATGAGGGTGAGAAAATTATAAGAGAATCTTACGTTTCAATTTTGGTAAAAAGTTCCTTCAAGATGAACAGGAATGTTATTGTATATCTTTATCTTTGGAAAGCACAGGCATATGTTGACATTAAAAAGCAATTCAACCCAACAGCCAATGACTCATGCAGAGTCTGTGATGCTTTTTAATTCTGTAACCCATCTGACTCGTCTTTGCCCCGAGGTCACACTTAAAACACACTGAACTGCGAGAACACTTATTTGCCCTTCCGTAAACAGATGTTAGGAATGATCAACTGGGCTTTGAGATCTCCAGAAAGGTCAACGGAGATAAACATACACAAGCTACGGGAGGAATACAGCCGACAGAAGAGGAGATGATTGAAGACGGTGCCAGTTGCTGCCCGCGTTACATCGCCAAAAAAACAAGGGTATCAACATGAATAATTCAACACATAATAGAGTGACATATATAACCTCCACTTGCATCTACTTACTGTAGACCATTTATCATTGATGCCACTGCACATGCTTGTAATTAATTCTCGTGTCGTGGCCGACTAATGGGAACATTGAACTCGCCCGTCTGAAAATTACACCTCTAACCCCGTCGTAACAAGGTCAGACCCGTTGTCTCGCATCTTCAAGGCGACTTGGAACCGTGAACGTCACTTTGCATTAAAAGTGCTGGAGACGGTGGCACTGGAAGCTTAACTCATGAATGTTAATTAGGTTACTCGCCAATACTTCAAGTTTTTAAAAGGATCGTTCTCCCAAAAACAAGAATGCTGACATCATTTACTCACACTTACTCAATACCTTCATAACACACCTTTCTTCAGTGGAACACAAAGATATTTTGAGAAATGTCTCAGTGGTTTTGTGTTGATACAATGGAAGTCAATGGAGTTATGTTTGGTTATCAACATTATTTAAAATATCTTTGTTTGAGAAACTCATGCAGGTTGGGAATGACATGAGGTTACATTTTGGGGTGACAGAATTGTCATTTGTGGAAGAACTGTGCCTTTAACTGTTCTAATAAATCAACAGTTGAACGTAATTGTGATGTATTGAGCACTAGATCAGGTCTGATTTATAGTATTTAGTCAAAACCTTAACATAAACTATTTATTAATACCAATACAATAAAAAAACGTACAAAACTTCATGTTTAGACTTGTTTATGACACAAGAATATGATTTTAACATACCTTTCATATACTGTAAGACTTTCACGAGCGATTTGCTGGTGTTTGAACTGAGGTCTACTGAGGGGCAATTTTTGGCATAAACTAACATCACAGTGATTTGAGAGATCAATCATTCTTATCAACCAATTCAGGTGCTCAAATTTGATAGCCTGTTATGTAGTTTGATAACTTCATCTGCCACTGTGTCAGAGGAGGCCGTTTAGTGGCTATTCGCAACCTGAATACGACGGGTCTGGGGATGTTATCGGACGTGATGTCTTCTGTTTTACTGCACTAAATTTGCATATGTGGATGTTTAACAGGAATGAAAGCACAATGATGTGCAGTTAGTTGTATCATTTCACTGGAATGGATAGAATGCTGTAAAAGCAATAGAGAAGAGAAGCGCACATCTGTCGTGTTTTTCCAAGCCTTATAAACCACACAATCATACAGCAGAAAACTAATCCTAATTGAGCACTTGGCATCATGATATTACATAATAGAAGTCCTCCTCAGCCATTAGAGATGCTGAGATACTACGCCGTACCACATTTAGTGTAAATTTTTTTTTTCTTTTCATTCCTTTTGATTAGTAGTCTATTATTATAATAAAAAATTCAATGGAAAGGTTATATGCAATTTAAAAAAATGCAAAAATGTATCTAAACACAAAATAGATATAAGGTCTCACCTAACCATAATGAAATAAAACCAATAATCCTTAAATGTTCAAATTAATTCTAATCAAAGATATTTATATGTTCAAATTTCAATATATCTATTATGCAATACTTTTTTGTTTTTTATTTTATAAATATATATATATATATATATATATACTTTATAGTTATATACATAAACATATATTTATATATATATATATATTTACATTCAGTCATTTAGCAGATGCTTTTATCCAAAGCGACTTACAAGTTGGGTAAACAATGGAAGCAATTGGGTCAAATATAGGACAACAAAAAGCATAAGAGCAATAAAACTATGTCTGTCAAAGCCTACTACATTGTAAAGAGCCAAGTTTAGTTTATCTAAGCATGCTTTTCTTTTTTGATATTGTAGAAAAGATATAGAAATTAGAAATGATCGGTCAGATGCAGACGGAAGAGATGTGTTTTAAGCCAATTCTGAAAGGTGGAGACAGAATCTGCAGATCTTAGATCATTTCACAAATGTGGAACCGATCCAGAGAAGGTTTGTGACAGTGATTTTTTACCTTTTTAGGATGGCACCACAAGACGTCATTCGTTTGCAGAACGTAAGGATCTGGCGGGTACTTAAGTCTGGATAAGTGAATGAAGATAAGTGGGTGCCAAACCAGTGGTGGTCTTTTAGGCCAGGCAAGAGTCTTGATTTTGATGCGAGAGACTATAGGGAGCATATATATACATATATGTACAGTATATAAAAACAAAACATTGTGTAATTGATTTAGTTTTTATTTATATAAGTCTAATGTATAACTAAGTTATAATATATATATTTATAGTTAATATTATATAAATGTATAAATAGATATACGTGTGTGTGTGTGTGTATATATATATATATTTATATATATAATTATACATAAAAACACACACACACACATACATACATTCATACATACACAAATGCATATACATGTACATATACACATATACACATACACGCATGCACGCACGCACGCACGCACACACACACACATAATTATACATACAGTATATATTATATTTATCATAACTATAAATTATAACAAACTAACGTATACTAAACTAAATATATAAAATAACATGATGTTTTGTACATATATTTATTGTAATTTCTTAATTTATTTATATGAAATATATTTTTAATTAGATGATGACACCACTGGTGAAAATGCTTAATTTCCATTTAACACATACAGGTATATTCTTTACAAAATACACTGTGCCAAACTGTGGCACTTAAACAATTTTCAGATTTCATATATCCTTAAAGAGATTACTTTGAAAAGTGACACCCCAAGCATGATTTAGACACTGCGGCATCCACGTGTCCTTTGGTACAAACACACACACACATGTGCAGGAAGCCATGGCAACAACACACCCACTCCTTCTAACAGGGCCACTGCTGCAAAAATTGATTATTTTCTGTCTTTTTTTTACTATTTTCACCTGGGCGCCTCTCAAAACTGTAATCATTCCTCGAAGCCCCTCGGCGCTCTCAAACGCCCCCTGTGTGGCTGCTGCTGCTCAGTGAAGCATCTAAAGGATCTCGGGTGAGGTCTCATCACCTGGTCCAGCACACGGCCGGCCAAGAGGAGGAGAAAGACACGGTTAAAGCAATCGTGACGTCTTTGTCCTTTATGGCCCATAAAGGATCTTACAGAGCGTCAGTGTTGAGCTATTGATCTGAGAAAGACAAACACACATCCCACCAACCCTTCTGGCTCCAGTCTCTCCCGTTTATGATAATACAGATTCAACACCATGTAGACATACAGTATACAGTAAACCACTATATAAATACACAAATAAATATGGCTTGTGTAGTTATACTAAATAAATAAAACTACAAATTCTTCTTGGTCAAGAGGATCAAACACAGCACAAACTCTGAGACACTGACAGTCCGGAGCTTTTTCTCCTGTCTGTATTTCTAATAAGATTCCGTGTAGTGTTGAGTCAGTGTGTTAGTCAGTACATGAAGTAGTGAAGACAGTCCGTCAGACGGCCAGAGAGAATCAGACGAGTTGTCAGACAGGTTAAGTGCAACACAGTCAAGTGTATCTCGCATCAAGTGTCACAAATCTTCAGACGTTGACTGAGATTAAATCAAAGTCTCCGTTCACCTAAACAACCACAGGCATTTCTGAATCTCTAATCCATCAGTCCTGTTATAGCCCCTCAGTGTCCCACAGGACCAGTGAAGTCCTCTGGTTGGCTGCTCTCTTTTCAACCTTACTACCCACAAATAGTCCAATTAGTATGTTAAAGCAGAGGAACAACAGATGTATTCTGTTGTGAGAAAATTACATATTATCTAACATACGAGAGGATACATGTCAGGAAAAGTCTTATTAAATAATGGAAAGTAACATGCTACGGGCAATTCAACAATTGCCTGACATCAAGCAAAGCATGAGGGGAAGACCGGTAATTTGAAAAGACAATAGAAACCATTAAAGATGCTTTTAAAGGGATTTGTACTGGCGTTAATGGACACTCTATTGGTTCTACTGGTATGGGATGGATTCTATTGGTGGGATGTTAAATCCTATTGGAAAAATGTCCAAAACAGACTAAACAAAATATTTATTTATGGTTTTATTGATATTTTAATGGAAACCATTGTAATTTCTAATGGCTTCTATTGTTTTTTTCAGTAGGGTTTTTAAAAAAAGGGGAAAAAATAAAAATTAACTAGATTTTTTGCCAGGAGATTGTCCATTTGGGGCCATTTCCAATTACCATAAAAGACAATCCGATGTAGTGTACATGTCGAAATACAGTTAAAACAATTGTAAAAAAATCCTTTGTGTAATATCCCTGCTGAAATAACAAACAAAATAGAAACCATTTAATAAGTTGTAATGGTTTTAAAGGGATTTGTATTGGTTTTATTGGAAACTGTAATAGTGTATACTGGTATGTGGTGGATTCTATCGGCGGGATGTTAAATTATATAGAACAAGGCCCAAAACACACTACAAAAGGAAATTTGTAATGGTTTAATGCAAAAAGCTATTGGTTTGTAAGGAATTTCTGTGATGGATATGTTTTTGGTTTCCATTATAAAACATTAACTTTTTCCATTAAACTATTACAAAATTAGACGTATGTTTTGGGCAGTATTCCAATTGCATTAATCTGCCAGATAACACCCCACCAATTGAATCCACCACATACCAGTAGACACCATTATAGTTCCCATTAAAACCAATACAATTCCCATTATAACCATTATATTTTCTATAGTTTCTTTCAGTATAGGCCTACTTCATTATTTAATTACTGTTTTTCCTAACAATTGTACCTTTTGTAGTACATATTGGTCACCTCGTGAAATAGTTACGAATTCCTGAGATCAGTCCAAAATTAAACCCGAGTATCAATTTGATTGGACCTCCGGAAGCTACCCGCTCTTGTTTTGTAGCATATTGGTGGAAAGTGGCAGGAGAACAAGTGTTTTCTTTGTGTGTGCATTTTCTTTGTCTGGTCTCAGCACGCGGCGGCTGTAAGTGGCTCCTGCAGGAGGTCTTGATTAGATTAGTCTGTTAGCATGGTAAGCAATCTCCCAGAACTGGCCTACTCTGTTATTTTGGAGTTTGTTCATAACCATACTTAGCCTGTGTCTAAATTGGTATCCTGACGATTACACTACGTTCGCTAAGTTGGTGCGCATCCGAACACCCATCTGAGAATCAAGTGCTCAAGCGGACGTTCTACTCTCCAAATCCAGGTGTGGTCGTCTCCAGAGACTCTCCCTCACTCTTACACAGGTCTTAATTACTAAATTCAGATTTGTATAACCGTTCACACCAGATGTTTTTTTCCCTTATCTAGTCTTAATGAGTTACTAATTCAACAGTGCCCAAAAGAGCTCACCCCGGAGGACCACAAGAGTTGAGATCTCCTCAGTCGTTCTATCTAAAATCAGATGAGTTTGGTCCTTATCACAGTATGAGCTCGGAGGTAGACCCGACCCAGCATCACCAGAGGGAACGTGCCGTCTTGATTTAATCAGCTGAATTATTCTTGCAGACGGTCTCTGGTGTCTCTTTGTTCCTTGTTGTTTTCTTTCCAAAGCATTAGCGGTGGAGAAAGTGGGGAAAACAACTTTGAGAACATGTTTGTCTCATCTGCTTTCAAAAGATAGATAAATGTGAAGACTTTCATGTGTGGAGAGTTTGGTGGTTGATTTTTAACAGTAGCATTTTTCCAATTACAAATGTAAATGTGCCAAGTTTACTAACACTGATGCTGGTAGATCTCAGGAAACCCATCTTGAACATGCTACTTTCATGTGTCTTTAAAAACATAAGAAACTATTTGCATTCCAAGGTTATTTTAGTTTACTAAAAACGTTTCTGTTAATTTCAATAAAATTAATGTTAAACAATAATATTTTTTGAAAAACTTAAATAAAGAATACAATTAAAAGTTGCCTTAAAAAATAAACTGAAATAAGTTTAAAGCACTACAATTATAAACAAAAATAAAATGAAATTAATTAATCTGATATAGCAAAATGAAAAAGATAATAATACAATTACAAAAGCATATACCAAAATTGCTAAAACTAAGTAAAAATAACATAAAAACTAGAAACCTAAAAATAAAAGCTAATTAAAAATATTTATTAAACTAAAATCAAAACTTTTATAACGCTGTTGCATTTTAACATTACTTTACATGAGAATTAAGCATAAGGCTTTAAACTTTTTTCTATGGTATTTCTCATTAGTTTGATAGTTATTTCAGATTTTTTTTAAACTAGGGATGTTTAAGAATAAATAGCAGTTAAGTGCATCCAGAGAAAAAGTTTGTGTTTACATCATATTTGTCTGTTCACTGTGCATATTTATTTTGCATTTATAAACACATGCACCTTCACATCCAGAACATGTATCTACTTAGGAAATATTTGCATGTATATATTTATATAATTAAATTATATGTAAACATTTATTCATTTTTATATTTTTCTTAAACATGTCTATGTAAATGTTTTATATCAACATCATATATTAATATATGAATGTGTATAATTAATATTAATATGCTTAGTACAGTAGTTTTTTCTGGATGCGATTAATTGCAATTAATCGTTGAACAGCCCTGTTAAAAACACAAAATTTAAGCCAAGAAAGATAGACAAATTGTTGGCCACTTAAACTTTTCCAGGGGAAATTGCATTAAGATGACCTACAATTATCAATATGTACCACGTTTTCTTTAAAAGAATATTAATAACATACGTCACCATCTTCAATATAAATATTATATACTACTATAAAAAACAGACACCATTTTCTACGTTTTGCATAACAGTAAAAAAGGGTATTTTTGGTTTTCCTTTCACAGAGAACAAATGTGAAAATGTGCTTGATTATGTGAAAAAAAGCATCACAATGCAAAAATCCAAATGATTCTAAATAAAACATCATTTATACACTATTTTGCTGGAACAAGACCCGAGGCCTGATGTAAAAACACTGTGTATGCACAAAAGAGGCATTGAAATGTGCTTCTGCAATTCTCTATGCACACAGAAATTTATAAAAAATATAACAACGAAATCCTCACAAAGTTTCATACGTGAGGCCTCTGGTCATGTTCTAGACGGGTTGGTTGAGATTCATTCACACACACAATGACATGATGAGCAGTTTACAGATCTGAAGCTGCTAAACTGACCTCCTTTCATTCACTGATTCTAGTTTATTAGCACACCGCGCATGAAAATAAAGAGGCACACGGGTCGAGCCGGACGTTTGTTAACCAGCAGAATTTAAGAGAGAGGCCAGATAAAAAGCTGTCTGGTTTTACACGCTCTAAACTGTCCCAATCCACCGCTGTGTTTAAACCAGACCGGACTCGAGGAAGTCATAAAGCTCAAAAATCAAAACCTCGCCTGTTTTCTATGCAAATCACAATTGTTGTTATATTATGGCAAAGAAAAGAATATCCAGAAATGTTTTATCACCGGTGCATTTTATAAATAAAAATGAGATGAAAGGGTCTTTATGGTTTTGGTGGAGATCTCGACAAAGTCTCACACACATTCCACACATCTGAAATACACCAATTAAAGGTCAGATCTCAACATCTCATTAGATTCTTCTGAGTTTAAGTCCTAAAAAAAATCTAAGACAAACGCGAGTCTCCAGAGCAATCTCTGATATTTTCTGAGATTTTTGTTAAACTGAGTCTCAACGCAAAATATTGGGAATATGAGGATTAAGTTTCAAGGAATCCGTCCGCAGAGAGTCTTAATCCACGTGACATGGCCATGTGGAAGAGTCTGGACTAAAATGCTAAGTAAAATACTCACACATGTCCTTCAACAACCATTTAGTGGGAGCATAATAAGCAATGTTAATCAATTAGCAGAACACAGAGCTATTAGCCCATCCTTAGCTATTTTCATCTTGAAATGGATCCAAAATGAGCCCTTGGGATCAGATGGACCTGCCTGGAATGAGAATAACAGGAAAGCAGCGATTCGCTAAAGGCCCTGCGAAACCCAGCCGTAGAAGCAAGGCACGGCAAACTGTGTGCTGCGCTGTCGTTGAGTCACCGCATGAATATATTTCATTCTAAAAACAGCATCTCTTGAGGACGGATTCTGCGGCGAGAGCCTCTGCAGTGGGAAGATGAAGTTCCTGTTAGCGGTGCCACTTCATTTTCTAATTATATCAAGTCTTTAGCCACCAATACCGCCGTCAAGAAAACATCCTCCTCTCGTAATGAGGGCACGTACTTACGCTCGCATCATCCGCTGGACGTCTGTCAGCATTACAGAAACTTTATTACGGCTTTAGATTTAGATTGATTCAGACTTCACGCATACCAGGGGAGAGAGAGTCGTTCATGGAAACAGATTGAAGTTTAAAAATGATGCACAAATAAGATGAAAGCGCTGATACCAAATCAAGGTCAGATGCATACATTACAGGACATTTCTCTATGCTCTATAGGAGTGAGATATATTTACTGGATAACATACTGTACACATATTGATGTTCCTTAACACCAAGGTCATTTAAATCCATTTAAAGATGGGGTTTAAATCCCAGAGAATCCAGATCACATTTTGCTCATTTGTAACTCAATATAGGAGCTCTCAGTTTTGGTTAATTCAAGTATCAACTAGGCATCAGATTTTATTAAATCCTAAAATTGCTTAGATTGATCAGAAAAAATACAAATGTGACCCTGGACAATAAAACGTACTCGGTTACTAACGTAACCTCGGTTCCCTGAGATACGGGAACGAGTACTGCGTAGCAGGACGCTATGGGGAAAACTCCTTTTCTCCGATGACTGAAGCTTTATAATAACGCAGCGAAAATGCTGCACGGCCATTGGTGCGTGTAAAGTAAAACTTTACGCCAATGGCAGCGAAGCTGCACGGGCCTATGGCGATGGCGCCCGCCAAAAGAGGCGGGGCTTATGGCTATATAAGCAGACACATCGCCGTAGGAACCTCAGGTTATTTCGACTGAAGCGACGACCATATGCAGCTTGTGAGCACGGCCAGGAACGCAGTACTCGTTCCCGTATCTCAGGGAACCGAGGTTACGTTAGTAACCGAGTACGTTCCCTATCGATACTTCACTCGTACTGCGTAGCAGGACGCTATGGGGAACCAGTATAATCCCGCCGTGCCACAAGTAGAACGAAAAACATCATATAATACCGGAGCCGTAGCTCGAGTATTTGTATAATGCAGGGAAGCCCTGTAGAAGACGGAAAAGCCAGGCTAATAGGTGGCTTAATCCAGTTAATCGTCCTAAGAATGTGCCAGATGCCAGTGTGGTTGAGAGCAACCACGGTCCAGCAGTCTAGTCTTAAGCAGAAAGGACCCGGGCCTGTAAGGCCGGAATGTCCAGACTGTAAAATCTGGTAAATGTGGAAGGCGAGGCCCAGCAAGCCGCCGCACAAATATCCGCTATGGAGACTCCGCTAGACCACGCCCATGAAGAGGCAACGCCTCTAGTTGAATGGGCCCTTACTCCCGTGGGGCATTGAAGGCCCAAGGAAGAATATGCCAGCGCGATAGCCTCAACTAGCCATTTAGATAGTCTCTGCTTGGTGACCGGGGACCCTTTGGTGCGGTCACCGAAGCAGACAAAAAGCTGTTCCGACTTCCTGAAGGCGGCGGAACGCTCAATGTAAATTTTTAACGCTCTGACTGGGCAGAGCAGATAAAGCTCCGGGTCCTGCTCGGAGGGGGGGAGCGCAGATAATGTCACCACCTGTGCTCTAAACGGAGTAGAAAGCACCTTAGGTACATAACCGTGTCTTGGTTTGAGGACTACCCTAGAGTCATCAGGCCCAAATTCAAGACAGGAGGGGCTCACAGAGAGCGCTTGTAGATCACCCACACGTTTTACCGATGCTAACGCTAGAAGCAGTGCAGTTTTTAGTGTTAGGGGGCGGAGGTCTACGGACTGTAGAGGCTCGAAGGAAGAACCCTTCAGAGCTCTCAAAACAGTAGGTAGGTCCCATATAGGAACGGTGAGGGGGCGAGGGGGACGTAGCCGCCTGGAACCCCTCAAGAAACGAATAATCAAGTCGTTCTTTCCCACTCCTTGGCCCGCTATAGGGGCATGGGAAGCTGCGATTGCTGCCACATATACCTTGAGTGTTGAAGGGGAGCGGCCCTTATCCAACAGCTCTTGCAGGAATGACAGAATTATTGATATATCACAGGATCCTGGGTCTGTGCCGCGAGTTACACACCAGGCGGAGAAGACAGACCACTTAAGGGTATAGAGTCGTCTCGTAGACGGCGCTCTAGCCTGTGATATTGTGTTCATGACACTCTCGGGGAGAATCGTAGGCCCCCGTCGAGTGGCCAAAGGTGCAGCGCCCAGAGCTCTGGCTGGGGGTGCCAAATGGTGTTGCCTGCCTGAGAGAGGAGGTCCCGTCTCAGGGGAATAGGCCACGGGGCTGCTACGAGCAGCTGAGACAATTCCGCAACCCAAGGCTGGTTCTTCCAGAGTGGGGCTACGAACAGCACTGTGTGCGCTTGTTCCGTGATCCTCCTGATCGTCTGCGGTATAAGAGCGATCGGGGGGAAGGCGTAGAGGAGCCGGTTGGGCCAGTTGTGGGCCAAGGCGTCCTTGTCCTTTGAAAAATAGGTTGGGCAATGAGAGTTGTCTTTTGAGGCAAAAAGGTCGACTTCTGCCCTGCCGAAGACCTCCCAGATTTTCTGTACCGACCTGGGGTGGAGCGTCCATTCCTCTGAAGGGACATTGCTCCGGGATAGCATATCTGCTCCCTGGTTCAGTCTGCCCGGTACGTGAGTTGCTCTCAGTGAGCGCAGATTGCACTGCGCCCATTCCAAGAGGCGAAGTACCAGGGAGAAAAGGCGTTTTGAGGAGAGGCCTCCTTGGTGATTTATGTAGGAGACCACTGTCATGCTGTCTGATCGGATTAAGACATGGCGGTCCCGTAAGACCGGCAGGAAGTAGCGAAGGGCCAGCCATACTGCCTGCATTTCCAGGTAGTTGATGTGCAGCCCCTTCTCCTGAATTGACCAGTGGCCGAAGGCCGGTGCACCGTCGCACAGCGCTCCCCAACCCGTGTTGGAGGCGTCTGTCGTGATCACCTTTCTTCTGCATGATGTGCCCAGGGGCACACCCTGCTCCAACCAAGGAAGATCCTTCCATGGGGCTAGAGCAGTTATGCAGGTTTGGTCCACCCGGACGCGTAGGCGTCCATGACGCCAAGCGTGTGGCGGAACTCTTTGTTTCAGCCAGTACTGCAGTGGACGCATCCGAAGAACGCCTAACTGCAGCACTTGAGAAGCAGAGGCCATGAGACCCAGCATCCTCTGAAACGATTTGAGGGGGCGAGACGCTCCCAGTGTGAAAGAAGCCGCGAGCCGCCGTATAGCCAGGGCGCGGTCTGGCGCGATCCTGGCCGTCACACGACTCGAGTCGAAAACCGCCCCCAGGAACGAAATGCGTTGGCTGGGGGACAGAGAGCTCTTGGCAAAGTTGATTCTTAGTCCCAGGCATTCTAGATGGCTGAGAAGAAGGGATCTGTGGGACCTTAGCTCTTCCTCTGACTGCGCTAGAACAAGCCAGTCGTCGAGGTAGTTCAGAATGCGGATTCCCGTCTGCCTGAGAGGGGATAGAGCCGCGTCCATGCACTTCGTGAAAGTGCGAGGAGCTAGAGACAGTCCGAACGGAAGGACCCTGTATTGATATGCAACCCCCTCGTAAGCGAATCTCAAGAATCGTCTGTGGTGGGGAGCTATCTGGATGTGGAAGTATGCATCTTTCAGATCCAGGGAGAATAACCAGTCCCCTGGACATATTTGCGAGAGGATCTGTTTCAGAGTAATCATCCTGAAGCGCCGTTTCATAAGGGCACGGTTCAGATGTCTGAGATCGAGGATGGGGCGGAGACCGCCATCCTTCTTGGGTACGAGGAAGTAACGGCTGTAGAAGCCTGACTCGGTTTGATCTGGGGGAACCAGTTCTATGGCTCCTTTGTCCAGCAAGTTCCTCAGCTCTGTGCGCAGAACATGTGAATTCGCGTTCTGAACCTGGGTTGGGATGACCCCGCGGAACCGCGGGGGTCTGCGAGCGAATTGGAGTGAATATCCTCGAGATATTATCCCCATCACCCACGCCGATACCCCGGGTATGGCCTGCCAGGCCTTGGCCCGTATGGCAAGGGGTTGAATGCATTGGGGAGGCAAGCCGCCTTTTGGGGGCTTGACTTCCGCTGAGAGTGGAAGAGGAAGGTTGCTCTTTTTTTGAAAATGTTTGTGTTTTATTAAAGTGTCCGCCATAACAGCGGTAGGTTGTGCGGGCTTTAAAACAGGCCCGGTTACCCTGAACAAACATACATTTATGCCGGCACCCGGAACAGAACGGGGTGCTTGGGCACACAATAGAGCTTTCTTGGGAGGAGGTCCAGCCGGACACGATCTCCTCCTCCTCCTCTTCCTTGCTTCGGTCTCAGGAGGATGCCTGAGGCGCCGGGTCCAGCGTGATCTTGGGCCGGGGTCCCTGGCGCTGAGGGAAGCGTCTCCCTGAGCGAGAGCGTTGACGCGTCTCGGCAACTGATGCCTTCTGAGCAGCGGGGGGCGTGATCCTGGCCGGCTGCTGAGTCGGCTGTGGCTTGGGGTGGGCAGACACTGGTCTGGATCCGGGTCTCTTGGGCAGGAAGTGCTTCATGGCCTGCGAGGACTTCTGCGCTGCCGTGAAGCGTTCCGCAAAACCCTCGACTGCCGGTCCAAAGAGGCCGTTGGCTGAGATGGGAGCGTCGAGGAAGGGGACCTTGTCTGCCTCCTTGATCTCCGTGAGCGTCAGCCACAGATGGCGTTCGAGAACCACGAGACTGGCCATCGATCTGCCTATTGCCTGGGCTGTGGCCTTGGTGGCGCGTAGAGCCAGATCCGTCGCACTCCTCAGCTCCTTGAAGGGCGCACTGTCAGTGCCGGACTCGTCCATCCCTTGGAGAAGTTTGGCCTGGTACACCTGCAGTAGTGCCATGGAGTGCAGAGCGGAAGCCGCTTGGCCGGCGGACGAGAATGCGCGTCCAGCAAGGGCCGATGTGGTCTTACATGGCTTTGAGGGGTGAGACGCTTTTGCCTTCCACCCGATAGCTGAGGGCGGACACAGATGTGCGGCCACAGACTCTTCGAGGGGAGGCAGCTTCTCATAGCCTTTTTCCTCTGCGCCATCAATGGAGGTGAGGGCGGAGGAAGAAGGTCGTAGACGGGCCGAATAGGGGGCGCGCCATGACCTGGTGAGTTCGTCGTGAACTTCCGGGAAGAATGGTGAATTTCGCTGCCGAGGGGCCGTGCGACGCCCCGGTAGAAACCATTCATCCAGACGGCTGCGAGTAGGTTCCTCCGGAGAGGACCACTCTAAGCCCAGCTCTTCCACGGCCTTAGCGAGAACCCGAAAAAGCTCGGTATCCGCGCTAGGCGCGTGTCTGCTGTGCTCTACAGACGGAGAGGGGGCGGGGTCAAAAACTGAGCCCGATAGCTCCTCCCCGTCTGAAGCCGCTAACGACATGCTGTCGTCTTCCTCGAGTTCGCTTCCACCAAACGAGACTACGTCACCGGCGGATGCCGGCGGGCGCAGTCCCGCCCGAGAGAAACGAACCGGAGAAGTTTCTCTCTGTGGAGAAGGCGAGGCACGCCGAGGGGACGTGAGCTCGCCTTTCCCCGAGCGCTTAGTTCCTCTTCCCCGCCGCTCCGTCCCGGCAGGGTGGAGCGGGAGGGAAGGAGGGGCGGAATCGCTCTCTGAAAAGAAAGCTATCCGCGAGCGCAGAGAGGAGAGACTCATGCTCTCACAATGAGGGCATTCTGTCTCTCCGAGTGCGTCCTGAGCGTGGGAAACCCCCAAGCACGAGACGCACTCGCCGTGCCCATCAGCGGCGTGGAGGCGGACCCCGCACGAGTGACAGGGACGGCGCGGCATTTGAAACAACGCCGCAGGAAATTTGCTCGGAAAATGAGTCTTTTAGCTCTTTGCCGGATAGCGGCGCGGAAAAGGATACGACGCTGCAGGAATCAGCGGAATCGCTGAGCAGAGAGGTCCAGTCCGCTGCAAGGCTTTCTCGACGGCGAAGCTGTCAGTCCGGGTAGCGAAGAGAAGTCGTCGCTGAAGGAGAAGAAATCTGAGGTTCCTACGGCGATGTGTCTGCTTATATAGCCATAAGCCCCGCCTCTTTTGGCGGGCGCCATCGCCATAGGCCCGTGCAGCTTCGCTGCCATTGGCGTAAAGTTTTACTTTACACGCACCAATGGCCGTGCAGCATTTTCGCTGCGTTATTATAAAGCTTCAGTCATCGGAGAAAAGGAGTTTTCCCCATAGCGTCCTGCTACGCAGTACGAGTGAAGTATCGATAGGGAACCAGTCTTATGGGTAAATTTGTCGAAACTGAGATTTTTACATAATCTGAAAGCTGAATAATTAAGCTTTTTATTGATATATGTTTCGTTATGAGAGGACAATACATGCCGGAGAGGCAACGGTTTAAACCTCTGGAATCTGAGGTTGCAAAAAATATAAATATTGAGAACATTGCCTTTAAAGTTGTTAACCAGAGGCATATATTTCATATATTTAGAGCAGCAAATTTACAAAATATCGATATGGAAAATAATCTTTCTCATCTGTTTATATTAATGACATTCGAGCATAGTGTGACCTTGTCTGCAACCTTCCGGTCTAGTGACTTAAACTGCAATTCATCAACTGGCTCCGAAACAAACAAAAAAATTAGGGTGTAGCCACTTAAACGAGTCATATGACACGGCTTAAACTGATATTATTGTTTGTTTTCGATGAAATGTAATGTATGTATATACACAATTTAAAGTTCAAAAACACTGTATTTCTTCCACATACCGTTTGTGTTTGATTCTCCTCTTAGCCCCGCCTCTCTGATTTTTTTTTTTAACAAAGCTCATGGCTCTGACAAGCTAGGTGTGGTATGATTGGCTAGTGAACCATTTCTGCCATATGACCCCTTAAAGTGACAGGTGGTTTCACCAACCAGGCACTTCAGCTCCACCTACGCCTTTTTGCCCATTTTGAATAATTAGGGAGTGACACGTGCTAAGATGTCGACGACCAACTCCACCCACTTTAGGCTTCAAAATTGCTCTTCACAAACCACGAGGGATGTTACGGACACAACGTCCATGTTTTATGCAGTCTTTGGTTGAGGCACGAGAGATTTTTTTTTTTTTTTTTAAAGACACACGACTGGAAATTTCCATTTGCTCTCTATTGAATCACTATATGCTGTGTCCGAGAAAAATATTAAATATATTACCCAAAGTGTCGTTCTAAGTGTGCATTACTTTAATTCGTTTGTGGAACACAATAGAAGATATTTTGAGAAATGTGTTTTTTGCTCATACAATGGAGGTCAATGGGGGTCAGTGTTGTTTGGTTGTTAATATTCATCAAAATATCTTATTTTCTGTTCTGCAGAAGAAAGAAAGTCATTCAGGTTTTGGGTGAACTGTCACTTTAAGCCTAAAAAGAGGTAAAAATGCTACAATGTTTCTTAATAATTTAAAATATATCTCAACATGTAACAGTGCTTTAGATGTTGTTAAACCATAAAACAATGGTTAGGCAGGTTAGAGTTTACAGCATTGTTGTTAAGTAGAACGGACGATTCGTGATCCAGGAGATGGGCGAGGAGAAGCAGTTCAGATGGACAACTCCACAGGGAGCGCTCATCCGATTCTCTCTTACAACCGCCCATGAAACTCTCTCTCTCTCTCTTTCTGTGACTGATTGAATGTGTGTTCAGTATAGGCCTCACTCAGTGGCACATATCAGAGCTAATTAAACTTACTGATCTGTGAACCGGACCCCGCCGCACCGCACCATCTCTCCTCCATGCTCTCGGGGAAGTCCACACAATGGAAAAGCACAAAGATGTGAGCTAGTTTCTCTGTATAGAAAACTGCACTTTATAAAACACATCTCTAGTTCTAACTGGAGGAGTCACTTTCAAAATTGTTATACAATAACCTATATTTGCACATCTAAATCAATTTCACACATGATCACATGTGAAACATTTTTGCGTAAAACCTAAAATATCACATGTTAAATAATTGTAATTGGGGTTGAATTGTTTACACAGTTTTTTTTATTAAGATGACTACTAATATGACTTTATAACTATATATTTAGAAAACAAACTAAAGTTATAATATTTATTATATTATATTAATTATTTATTAATTATCAATTATATTTAGATGTTTTCCCCTAAATTTTCGCTGTCACAGCATTCGTATACAGTATATCTTGAATGAAAGTCATATAGAAGCAGATATCTAAAAATGATTATTGCAATATATTAGTGGTGGGCATAGATTTTTTTTTTTAATCTAGATTAATCTAGATTAATCTTGGAATTAATCTAGATTAATCTAGATTAAAATGGCTCATTTGAATTCTTCCGAAGGCATTCAGAATATGTGTGCTACCCAAATAATGACTAAAAGTAAGTCTTTGAGAACGGGTTTCTCAACCCAGGTGGCGCATTAGACCAGGGGCTCATCTCCTGTTTCCAAATGCATCACAAACTGCTTGAGAAAGCTGTTCTACTATGATAATTGGTGATGAAAATTAAATTATGTTCAATAAAATGTACTTGTGTTTACTTCCGCATTAGCTAAGGGATGATTTGCGTTTAGGTGGTACTTGAGACTGGAAGAGCTCCTACAGTACATTTACATTTAGTCATTTAGCAGACGCTTTTATCCAAAGCGACTTACAAAGAGTGAGGGAGCAACAAGCGATATGTCATAAAGGAGCAATAATACATAAGGTGCCAATACAAAGTTACTGGTTTCAACTAAAGTTAGACCACTACCTGTTGAGAGAAAGTGTTTTTTTTTTAAAACCAATTCCGCATTGCACAAGGTGCAAACAACCTTAGTCTTGTCGATGTTTCCATTGGGAAGCTTAAAAATTAATATTCCCTGAAGCAAACCCGGCGGCTTCAAAGCTGCATCCATGTTAGCACGTCACGTTTGATGCGGTAATTTCACAGTAACGTTATGTTGTGTTCAGACCAAACGCGAATGGCGAATCGCGCGAATGAAGCCCTGGTTATGAGATGATGAGGCGGCTTCTGCTTCCGCGAATGACGCGAATCACGCGAGTTGAAAAATCTCGTTCTCGCCCCGTACAGTGCAGTTAAGCTGGTATACATCCGCGCTAAAATATCAAGGTGAAAGTCATCATAGCTTGCATAGCATCATCCGCGTCATGCATTAAAATCCTTTATTATCCTTAACATGTCTCATTTACTTTCTTGGAAAAGAACGCAGCATTACCACTTCTGAAAGTGAACAGCCATGTTTTACTTTTGCAGTACATAAATACAAACCAGTGGCATAAATATGCAACCCCCTATAATAAGTACATTGCAATATTTCATCATTTCTTGCAGCTCTTTTCTAGATAATTTATAAAAGAAGCTGATATAAAGAACGTGTTTAGCTGTACATTTTTCAAAATATTTGATTCATACAAATGTTGCAGAAGATTGTACAGTACTTTTCCAGTTTCGTTTCTTAATTTCAGTCATGTTTGGCCAATCTTTTTCAACCTAATGTTGCTTCATTGTTTTTGTACCACTCCTGAACTAATTCTGAGTTTGTTTATGCTTTTATTTCCCCCTAGACTCCTCCGGGTAGTTTCTGTTTAGCAACGCTTTACACACCAATGGATTTATTGTCAATTAGACACAACACGGTGAACCCTGCTGAACTGAACACTGCTGTTTTACAGATAATTTGCAAGCACGTAGCTCTGTTTGCAGAAGTTTGTCTCTCAAGAAGGCTCATTATTGAGTTATCATTAAAAAACGCTGGAAGAAATCAAGCCATCTGAATTCAGCTTATGTAACAGGCTGCTGGTTGTGAGAAGTCGAGCGCGTGTGGGTGGGCTGCTTATAGTCAAGTGCAAACATTTTGGCCTTGAGAGGGGCATCTGCCAGCGATGAGGCATTACTGACGCCTCCGCCGTTCCCTGCGCCAGAGCCCGTCATAGCGCCGCTTGTTTAAGTGCGTGACTAGTCGATGATTCTGGAACGCACTATTCCATCTGTGCCACCGTTCCTCTCCCACAACTCCAATGGCACACACAAAAAAGACCAACAGCTCATTGTTTGAGCCATTTGGCTAGTGATGTTTGATGCATGAACACGTCGACTCAATTGTATTCTTCAACTTGAAGTATGACTAAGAAACACACACAAGTAACCAAATCAAGATATAGTCCACATGCACATTTTCTAAATTTATTTTAGTCCGCTCTGTATTCGTAAAAGTGGTTAGGTTAAGGGGTGGTGCTCAGTGCCGATCCTAGACGTCTGGGAGCCCTTCAACAATAAAGCATAAAATTAAATTAAAATTTTGATTGACCTAACCTGTGGCCCTGGAACCATCTAGGCGAAATCAGAACATCGGTCATTTGTAAAGAGACATATCAGCACATCATGCACATCTCATTACCTGCCGCCCACTGCATGATGTACGAGTATGTAACAGTAATTAAATAAATTAAGTATTAAAAAGGAAATTTCCAAATGATTCCTCTAAAGTTAAATGTCTAAGTCACAAAAAAGTTTACATTAGTGTTTTTGATTCGGTACTCAAGGGAACCCCTGGCGGTGCAGGGGCCCTACGCAACCTGCGTAGTCTACGTATAGGAAGGATCGGCTCTGGTGTTGCTGCATTATCCCTTTAAATAATCATGAATTTTTCTATGATTCACATTATACAAATCAACCACCTCATCAAATATTAACAAATTCATGTGAGGTTGGGCTGGACAGTGTACATTCAAAAAGCACACTACTTTCACCACCTCTGAAGTATACAGAACATACTGTACAGTTTGCACAGTATGCAAGTCACCTACATTCATGCTATATACCTGGATGACCCACACCCACACCAAAATGTGATGTGTAGTATAAAACAAGCACACTTCACTGTATCCCACAGTGCAGGTGTGCTTGTGCTTGACTTCCATTGCCAGCACAAGAAACGGACCAGAAGTACACTGCATACATACATAATTGTGGTCCTACCTTTGCACCATGACTGTTGGGATTCATTCACATTCAGACATAAGAGCATAAGTGAGGTCAGGTGCTGATGTTGGTTATGGGGTCAAGTTAAATTGAATAAAATTGAGCACAGCATCTCTGTACGTACTATATTTAGGCACTAAAGAGATTTAAAGCAAACAAAACATTGCAAAGCTTTAAATAGAATTAAAAAGCCTATTTCATTTATTTTAACTGGACATCTACATACTTCAGGCCTGGCTGTATACAATAAATACACTACTTTTACATACATGTCTGTGAAATCCAGGACAAAGTCCTGAGAGCATCAAAGTTATAACAGTTTCAATCCTTGACATGACTGTACTCAATATTAAAGATATTAATGTTATTTTTCACAGAATGAAATGAAAAATTATGTAACCTAGGTTTTCACAGACTTTGTCACATTTATAGACATTCAGTTTTAAAATCAGATGGATTGTCAGATGTTGTCTAGGCTAGACATCTAAGTGACCTAAAATCAACTAAACCCAATCCTGGAAACCAGTCTAGTTTCTTAAGTCTAATTCTGGCTATGGGAGCAAGTCTTTTGGCTAGTAATCACCCTCTCTCTGGTTCTGTATGAACATACCTCTTCTTGGCAGGTCCACCACTGAGCGCAAGTCTGAGCCAAGCAAAAGTGGGTTTAGTCTTTAACCTGATGATGGAGGATCTTTACATTTCATCAGAATGAATAAGTTACCAATCCATCCGTTAAAAGGTCCGGGATAAGCGCCCACCCACATTCAATCTACATTTCCAAGCCTTTCCAACTCTGAGCTGTAAGAGTTTGTCAATCTCTATCAATCTTCCCCCATCATGTCCGTCCCCTGCTACCAGCAGAAGATGGAAGACGGAGAGAAATAATACAGCAAACAGATAAACCAGGCAGCTCGCCGCTTGTACCTTCCTGTCTGCTAAATGAGATGCTAATTCACAGTCATGGCGTTGATGGGGCGAATAGTTTACGGTTTTCATTATGCCGCCACTCGTAATTGATTAATTACCGTAGTTGAGCTAATTGAAAGTCACCTCTCTCCTGACGCTGCGGTTGGAAAGTGCCCATCGGTTGGGTTGCGGTTGATGGAGGGGCGAAACGCAAACTCATGTGTTGTTATCTGTTGTTGCTTTCTCAAGGGTTGGGTCCCGCGGCAGCTTCTGAACGTCAGCCAAACCACAACTGCTGACTGAGTGTGATGCAACTTATAAACCAATTAACTTATTAGCTCATTTCAGGCTGTAATTGGCAACATGGCCACTCAGTTAAACGAATAGATGGCGGTTTCTGCTTTTTTCAAACAAGACGTCTTGCAAGGACCTAAAATCTGAATGCAACACAAAACGGAGACCTCTAAAATATAACTCTGGCCTTCAGATGGACATCTGCAAAGAGTTTGTTATATGATCATTTTTGCAATAAATACATTATGACTTCATGAAAATGTCATTGTTACAGTTGATGTTTCGCCTACATCTGTAAGATATAATATGTCATATAATATATTAGTAACGTCAGATGTTTTCTTTGGTACCTTCTACCTAAAGCTTAATAATGTACGTATATATTGTCATATTTTATATCTTTATAAAATAATAAAAATACTACTTAATTTTTAATCTTGTTATAATTTTTTATTATGTATTATTTATAAAATAATTAAATTGGATTAAAATATGCCAAATTGAATTAAAAAATAAAGACAGAAATGAAACTTAAAAATATTAATATTTTGTAATAAATAAATATTTACAATGGTCAAAAAAACCTTTTAAAAGCTAAATTATTTTAAAATAATATGTCTTTATATTATTATATTTTCATTATAAAATAAAGATTATAATATATTTTGTTAATTTGTTATGTTAATATGGGTAAAATATAAAACATTTAAAGACAGATAAGATAAATTCTTAACATAAATATTAACATGGTTAAACATCCACTTACATACATTGAGACTTTCACAAGATAAATAAATACATAGCATAATCAAAAACAGCTACTTTTATTAACTAAAAAGATTTTTGCCCATAATAATGTTGATCGCTCTCTTATTTTTGAGTCACTTTGGAATAAAGTGTCTGCTAAATGAATAAATGCAATGTAAATTTTCAGCAAAATCTTTCAGCAGGGGTCAACCAGGCCGTGCTAACCAGCCAAACCTCTCGGTTGAAACGCTTCGAGCGTCTGTTGTGTCCCTATAGAAGCTGTTCATCTGATGGATTGCTGTAAAAATATAGGTTCTGTTCTGTCCTCCTTGTGACATCTAATGAATTCCAAACATAAATATAGATCCTTTACATCCTAATGCTTCCAAACAGCAATCCATTTCACTCCAGAGCACCAGCGGTGACAGCAGCGCCCTCAAATACCCCGTAATGGAAATGCTCCATACATTAAAGATGATAAGGGATCCATTACAGACCGATTTTGTGAACTGATAACAGAAATAGCCCGACACGATTTTTAACGCCGCCCCACACCAGCACGGGGAGTCCTCGTTGCTGACATAAAAACACTAATGGTAATTTGCGGCCTTTAATTTCCTCTTTTTCCAGCTTCATGTGCGTATTTGATGATTAATTTATGTCGATAATGGAGAAATAGGAAACACTGGTAGAAGGAGTGCAGTGAATACAGAGTCTCCTCTCAGATGGAGGGCTGAAGCTGACCTGAATACATAATCAGGAACTGAGGGATGTGGACACAAACATCAAAATATACTGTAGATATCAGACTCGTTTCAAGCGGTTCACTCAAAAAATGAAGATTTACTCATGCTCATGTCATTCCAAAATCCATATGACTTTCTTATTTTTGTGGAACGCAATGGAAATTCAGCAACACATTTCTAAAGAGGATGAATTAAGCACCATACAGTCGTCCAAATGATTTGAGAACTATAAGACTTCAGTATGAGAAACACACCACATTGCGATTTATTGCTTTATTATGATTTCTAATAGCATTTGCATTTTTAAACTTAGCTTGACTGCTCACATGTCTGTTTGGTTCTTTTATACACTTGAGGGCCGTGGCGGTGAAAAGATTTTCGTCCTGTCTCCTGAATAAAAGTGCCCATACCAAGCATACATTTGTAGTGTATAGTATGGAAAAACGACGTCAACCATTTTTCATGTTCTTTTGCACTAAACAAAAATAAAGCGACTTGTGTGGAAAAAATCGAGAGAGTTCACCATATATCTGATGGAACGACACTGATAAATCCTTCACCTTTAGATGGCTGTTTTTCAGGACCAATGCAAAAAACACGCTGTTCAGATGCTGGAGACGAACGGGAAGGTCTGAAAGATTAGGAGAAAAGGATGAAAGAGAATCTGATGCAGATGAAGATGGAGGGAGATACGAAATTGTTCAAATGAAGGGGCTATAAGGAAAATAGGCTGGGATGCAAAGCAACGGCTGGCTGTTCAGAGCTGGAAATGGGAAAAGTAAAAGCAAATGAAATGAGAGGAGGGCATGTTGATAACAGGGTTGAATTGAATTGAACGGGTTTCAAATTCCAGTTCCAGAATTTGAATTGAGGTGGAAAGCAGGGTGGAGAATTACAATTTGAAACGCTATATTGTTCAGTTTACTCAACGGAAATTCTGGATTTGTAATTTGAAATGTATTGACAAATCAATTCACCCCTGTTCTCCGTACTGTATAATTAAAACAAAATGAAATGTGAAAAAACAACCTGTAACCCACATACAGTAGATGTAAACATCCAACACGCAGCACAAAATGCAGAAATAAAAGAATAATGAAAAATCAATTCTGCGTATTGGTGACTTGCAGAACCACGCAGGCGTGTCGCCAGCTCAATTCATATTCTTACACATTGGAACTGAACGTGAGCCATGTGCTTAAATTTGTGGTAGAGGATAAGAAAAGCCGGGGGGAAAAAGAGAAGACTGCAGTAGACCAAACTGCATAATTCTGACCACATCTTTTTTTCCAAACAGAAAAAATATTTAGAGAGGGAGATGAAGGTTCAGTGTCAGCAGGTTTGGTCTCTAGACTGCAGGAAACAGATCGATGCTGCTTTCTATAGCCTGAATATTCTCCTCCATCTGTGACATATGTGATGATAGAGAGAGAGAGAGAGAGAGAGAGAGAGAGACAATAGCAGAGTCTAACTGATTGATCCCCGCAGAGTAGTCTTGAGTTTAAAGAGAAATCGTCATAATAATATTTAACATCTTTATTTATTCAAAAGAGGTGAATTATTCAAGACGCGAAGAGCTGTCAGAATAACCCAAAGCTTTAAATAATGAAGCCAAAGATAAGTAGTCGAAAGAGAGAAACACTTCTGCATGCACTTTAAATTTTTATTGTATAAGGCTCATGACATTTCTCCATTGTTAAATTTAGTACTATGGATGCCACTATGTAGCACAGAACAAGCCTTTAGTTCACTACAGAGGTCATAGCGCAGGACTAAAGATAGTTTCTTATAAAATACAACACACCGTTTTTACCGCAAGGAAAAGCAAAATCCTTCTTACATCACACAGTCGATGTGCTTATCGAAACAATCAACGGGTCATGTATTCACTCATGAGAAAGAAATGGGGGACAGTTGGGATCTCTTTAATATCTCAATTATTTCTCTTTGACATCAATGAGATTAAATGGAGAGCAAATGGAAACTTTGCTTAAATCTCATCTGTGTCTCCTGAGAGCCAAATGTCTCTTTCATCAGAGTTAGAGAAGAGATGTCAGAAATCTCTCAAACGGAAGTCAGATTTGTCCACTCTGCAATCAAAAGTCAATATTATTGAAGATGTCAATAGGACTCATTAAATTGACCCAAATACCAATGATTTTACCTTAACAATCTACATCCATTTTACACCACCATATACTTCATTGATTTGAACAACAGTTTGTGTATTTCTCCTAGGGTATAAGTAATTTAAGGAGAAACACCTGAGAGTTAGTTGATACTTAAACGAAACACAACTCAGAACTCTGTCAAATCTCCCGAGTTATGAAAGAGCAACATCTGAGAAATGAAAAGCCTTCCTAAAATCTGAAACTGAAATACAACACACAAGTACGTGACTGCATCACTTCATCAGTCATCCATGACCCACTTTTCAATCAACAAAAAAAACACACAATAAAATGCTAAAAATTGCATCCTGTCTTGATTTACATAGTGAGAAAGACATTTAGAAAGTGGACCTCTTGGAATTTTTATCGAAAATCTCTGTTCCACCGAGTAATCCACTGGGATATGTATGATCCCTGACATCAGGACAGGCTTTCACAGGGATTCCAGAAAGATCTGCGGCTCTCTGAGGAGTCATTTAAAATTCCTTTGTACCTGTGACTGAAATGAATTCAATTAATAATGCATGTGTGATTCTGAGAAAAAAAATCTTTAACCGTCAATGAACATTTTGTAAAACATTGATATGTTAAACTGCTCCTAAGCCTTTCTGGATTTGTCTGAGAAGGTGGCGTCACACCTGTATTCCCGTCAATAAAAAACGCCAAAAGCTGTAAGAGTGTCACAGACGCCCTTGAGCAAAGTCCATGACTCGCTGCACTCAGCCGGGACTAAAGCGCTAATATTCGCTGTATAAAAATGGTAAGTGGTGTAAATCACATTAGATTGGGGGACCCGCTGAGTGAATAAATGACAGAATGAAACAATAAGTTTGCATGAGAGAGGGCAGCGGGGTGCGGAGAGGAGCTCGGGGCTGAAATAGGCCTCCAGCTGTTCGGATCATCCTCAACGTGCCATCGGCAGCCTTCTGGACCCCAGCCATGAGCAGGTGCACCTGATTTCACGCTTGTTACCGCCTTTCCTGAGTGAAAACCTAGCTAAATTAAAGCCACGAGAAGCCCTTATTAGCCTCCTTATATCCTTTTATTTGGCCAGCTACTTTCTCGAGGGCTCAAACAGTAGTGAACCTCAAACAAGCTGAAGGGTCTCGTTCACAAACCACTCTTACTGTGTGTTCCCACCAAACGTGAATGAAGCGTTAAGCGTGAGTAATTTACATGTATTCAATCCAAAGACGCGATAGGGCATTCTGCGGTGCGTTTCGCGCAAATGATGCTGCGTTAATTTAGCGTTTCGGGCATTTGACGTGCGAGTTGTAAAATCTGAACTTTGGCAAAAATTCACGCTTCATTAACCAATCAGGAGCTTGCTTTAGTAGTGAAGTGATTATGACGTAGCGAGAAATCTGAAACAACAATGGAGGTTAAAATTATCGTTGCTGTATGTGGATACTCGGAGCTGTACAGTACATCTTAATTTTATCGAAGAACAGACACATACACAACGGTTGATTGGAAACACGGAATGAGTCGAGCAAACATATTTTTAAAGGAATACACATAGATTTTAATCTACAAAATTTAAAAATCAAGTAATTTTGCAAGGATATTTATTAATATTACACCACATACTATAATTAGAGATGCTCCGATATATCGGCAAATTATCGGTATCGGTTGATAAAAGCAACTTTAGCACATTATCGGCTATTGGCCGATTTAAACACAGCCGATGATCAGGGCCAATATGTCCTGCTATGGACTAAAAATGCAATGATTTTGTGCCTTATAGAAAATATTAAGAAACATAAACATTTTGAGGTTTAATATTAATAGTCATTATATGAAATAATAACTTAAAGGAAGTTAAGAAATATGAATGTTTCCTTTAAAATTGGCATCAGGTAGATATCACTCACATAACCGGCTATCATATCGGTGGAGAAATTTTGTATCATTGCATTTCTAAACATAATATATTTTTAGGAGGTATTTCATATCCTCGCTGTCAGGCTGAAACATCTTATCTGTAAAAACTGCCGATTTACAGGAAATGAAAAAAACCCACCACATTTAAAAAATAATTAAACACTGTCGAAAGTTGAAAAGCTCCATTTAATACTTTTTTAATTGGTTCAATACTTGCAGAACATGAAGCGATTTCTGAATTAAATAATATAAATTGGAGAGGTTTTAGTCTGATATGGCAATGGTTTGGGCATTCATTATTTTAACAGCTACAACAAACCAAATTCATCAACATTAATATAAAAGAATCTAGTGAAAATTCTGCTCAAGAATCTTTTCTCTGCACACGAATGGAACACAAAGTGCTGCGCTGTGGAGTTTCTGCGAGTTTCTGCTTACCTTCTACAGGCCAGGTGGTGCCGTGGAACTGGGGCCTATACATCACGCTACGACATGCCATCTAACAATGTGTGTCGTGTGCCCTGTATCCCTCCCGAGACTCATGATACTAACTGAACCTCATCTGTTAAAGGCCAACGGAAAGTCGTGGAGGACACAGGGACGTCTCACGGCTGTCGTGAAGACTCCAGAATAACCCTGACGTGCAGCATGCCAATGCGGATATGGGGTGCGTAAGGTGTTTAAAGTAGGTCGAAATGAAAGCCTCACGTTCACCTTGAGGCAGTAAGTTTCCAAACATCCACGCCATCCCTCCCATCAGCAGCCGCGGGCTATTGAACAACTGAGGGAGGCTTGCTTATATATTATTCAATATTCAAATGAAATTAGGCGACTTTCAAAGTGGGTCTGGAAACAAGCTCCGTTGCGTTTCTCAAATACAAGGCCAACAAACAGATTCAAAATGTTAAATACACCAAAATTGTAAAAACTTTAACCAAAATTACAAATCTAAAAACAAATGCTAATGTAAAGTATTATATTTAGAACAAAAATAAATGCGGATCACATAAATTTGCTAAAACAACTATAAATTGCATTTGCCTTTAACGCCTGAAGTTGCCGATGTGACTTCGAACAAAAATTGTGGGTGCGTAGTGTTTCTTTACAGAGCGTTGAACACAATTAAAGCAATTTTTGTCTGGACAGACAATCAGTTTACTACAAATGACCCAGGACTGTAAAGCCAAAAAATGCAGGAACACATCCTGAAATCCACTTTAGTTATGTTTGGTGTAGACTATTCATTCATGCCAAAAGACTGAACACGTGATTCCATTCGCATGACATGTAGTTAACGCACAGACAAGTGACTCGACCAATCACTACGCACTGGTGAACTGGCCAATCATATCACACCTCGCTTTTCAGAGCGATGAGCTTTGTAAAAAATCTGCTCATTTCAGAGAGACGTGCAAAGAGGAGATACAAACATGAACGGTATGTGGAAAATACAGCGTCTTTGAACCTTAAATCGTGTATAGACATTACATTACATCTAAAACAAACAATAATATTCGTTTAAGCAGTGTCTTATGACCCCTTTAAGGTTGTAAGATGCCGTTTACGGGGGAGACGTCCCTCACCACTTTTATTGAAATGTGAAATGTGATCAAAGCTGTTGAGAAGAGGCATCAGTCCTCTTTAATTCGGGAATCATCTGCAGTCCGCTCACCGCGGGCCTCTTAATGACGACACTCTTATTTGTAGTCATTTCAGCAAACTCAATGACCTACTTGCCAGGGTCATGCACAAAATGAACAAGACAAGCATCTTTGAAGATTATGATAATAGATTTGAGGGGAGAAATCTGGATTGTCTTGAAATTCACAAGCATGCGTCCTCATCTCATTACCCTCCCGCGTGGCGGCCCATAACAAAAGCCTGATAAAAGAAACATTTACAGCAGATAACATTAGCATTGTATATTTCAACGCGTAACGTCCTCTATAGAGCATGTTTATTGGGGGGGCCTAGAGTAAAACAGGACATCGGCCACATTTCTGAAATCCAGACAGAATAACAGCGAGGGAACGTCCTGTTCCCAGAATTCCCAAAGACGCACTAATGCCTTGGATGCCAAAGTGGAGTCGTTTTTGGCGCATGTGAGCGATCTCAAGGCCCGATGGTAACTGAACGTACTACACAGGGAGAAAAACACTCGGGAAGAAGCAAAAGCATGCAAATGAGTTTATCTGGGAGCCGGCGAGTCGCACGTTCAAAGGCAACAAATTGAAATGGAGTGTTATAGCCGTGTTCTGAAGAAGACGCAGACAGGCTCGCTCCTTTCTGAAGAAAACATGGAGAGGAATAGCCGGCGTGTCTGGGAGTAAAATGAACTAGACGTGAATGTTTTATGAGCATGTCTTTAAGTGGTCCGGTGTACAGGAGATGCCAATACAGTGCTGCTTGGAGGAGAAGGCGTGATCGACGCAAACAAAAACATTCATTAAGAAACACTCAGTGTGGCCCTCGATCCAATGGAAACCTAAGCAAGTGGAGAGTTTTGTGGGAAAAGTGCACGGCTAGACACGCTGGAGCCAAGCGTTCTCTACATCTATGCTAACCTTATTTTCTTTTCAATAAACTTAAGAACCCAACGCCTCATTGTTTTATAACTTTGCAGTGAAGAGAACAGGGAAATGACTTGAAAATCAATTCATTAATTCGTAAACGAACTCTGGGAAACTAAAAGGAGGGCAAACAACACATCAAGGCCTCTTTGTGTACTGCTACCTGCACAATATTCTCCAGTGGAATAATAGGTTTGGTCATTAAAGGATCTCAGTAAATCACAACCAGAGCTTTAATCCATGCCTGTGAACCCGTAGAAAAATTAATCATGGTCATATTATAGTACAAAAAGCACTGACTGTGTTTTTGTGGCAGATTGTTTACTATTTGAATTACCATAGTTTTACTACTAATAGTATGATAAAACTATGGTTAGTGTGGAGAGACCTTAGTCATTTTGTGGGTACTGTGATTTTATTATGAATAAAACCACAAAACTATGGTTGAAATATAAAAAAACTTCAGGGACAAACCTTTAAAACTTTCCCCCAGCACAAGTTTTTTAAATTGTTAAAACTGTTTCATAACTGCGCTGCGTCAAGATCGTTACTCTTGCGATAGTGAGAGATGTTGAGGTGTGTTTGTTTGTTCAGGGCATTCCAGTGATGGATGTCATATAAACGCTGGTTATAACACTGGATTTGGAGATCGTTTGAAACTGATAGATGGAGCTGTCCCAGCGCTAAAAGATGTTGGGCACAAACTGCACGCGGAAAGCCAAACTAAGTCATATGTCTGTGTTTTTTTGGCAATCGGCGCGTACGTGTTGTGCATAATGTAAGAAACACGAAGGGATTAATGTCATGATGTATTGTGTGCTGTAGTTCCACCCCCCTGCCCTCCTCTGGCAGCTCGTCTTTTTCTGGAAACAATCGAACAGCTGTATCTCTCCTTTTCAAAAGTAATATGAAATTGGCGTGTGTTACCTGATCTAAAGATCAACTTAAACTTAAAAAAATAAAAGCCAATTAAAAATATGAATTAATAATAAAAAATATAATGCTTATTTAAACTTAGATAAACTAAACTTAGCTCTGAACAGTGTAGTAGGCCTTGTGAGACATGTTTTTATTGCAATATTCTACTGAACTCCACAATGTTAATGAAATATACACACATTTAAAGTCACCAAAATATTGATGACTCATCTCGAACTTGCAGCAAACTCAGGCCTAGTGGCCATTTTTTTATTTTTTAAAAGTCCTTGAATTTGTCCTGCAGAAAACAGGAAGCACATCAGCTCAGGAAAGAAAACCGCATTCGTCAGACTATTTGAGACTGCAAAATGCAAGTTCTTTGCCGCTCGGCCATGGCCGAGTAGTTAAATTAATTCAGTTTTACTACTATAGCACTTTGCACAATACATTGTTTCAAAGCAGACTCAAAGAAAATAATCTTTTAATGACTCCACTGAACAAGCAAACGGTGGGAAGAAAAGGCTACCTTCAACACTCAAAGCAATGTAAGAAATACTATTACTTCCACAATACTTTCAACATAGTAAACAAGGTTAAGACAAGCAATGCATATCAACTAAAGACAGTAGATGCTAATGGCTTTAAGGTCTACTCATCAGATTAGCGTCTGGATATTTCCTGTACTCTGCGCTAGGCCGGTAGGTGGTTGGGTTACAGAGAGAAGGCCGAGCTCACCGCTGAGGGGGCGTAAAGTGTCCAGGAGCTGTGAAGCGTGAGGCTCAAGCACCCGGCAGAAGATTAAAGGAGGGCGTAAGAGGCAGCGAGCCTTGGCCGGGCTCCAGACTGTGTCCAGGGGCAGAATGCAAGTAGAGCTGTCATGGAAGATGAGCTTCATTACGGTGACACTGGCTTTGAACGGATTACGTCATCGCTGAACCGCCGCAGCACAGCATCAGCCAATGAATGCACTAAAGGGACGGGTCACTCAAAAATAAAACCTGTCAACATTTATTCACCCCGTTGTCTTTCAAAACCTGTTTGTGATTTTTC
The DNA here is from genome assembly GCF_015846415.1 of Triplophysa dalaica. Lineage (NCBI taxonomy): Eukaryota > Metazoa > Chordata > Actinopteri > Cypriniformes > Nemacheilidae > Triplophysa > Triplophysa dalaica. The sequence goes on along the minus strand of NC_079553.1, from coordinate 21,775,426 downwards.
TTCTTCTGTGGAACACAAAAGAGGACATTTTGATAGTTTTGTGTTCAGACATCGTAAGTCAATTGAGTTCAATGTCATTCGGTTACCAAAGTTCTTCAAAATGTCATCTTTTGTGTTATGCAGGAGAGAGAAAGTCAGACAGGAATGACAGTCAGCGATGAAGAACGTTCACTTTTGGATGAACTGTTCCTACATTAGCATCTCCTCAAAAATCTCAAGTACAAGGTATACAAAACACTTGCCAACTTCTTTCCGAATACACAGACTCCAGATGATGCTAATGATGTCCTCTGGGATACAGTCATCCAGTATTAGCAGGACTCTGCGTCTTGGTCCTCGGGGAAGCCAATCTCTTCTCCTCTGAGATAACATGTGTTCTCATAATGGCATTAATTTATAGACAAGATTACAAACGTCAGATGATTATCTCACTGGCCTTAGGGTACGGTTTCGTTTTTGTCATGATCTAAAAACACTGTCTAAAAAATGTCTAAGAGTGAGTAAATTTGCTTTACACATGGGCCTTAATGGACGTTAAAATGACCTAATGGGTTGATCTCAAGACCAGTCAGATATAGTACTGCATGCATAACTGGAACGCAGTGATCAGAATGGCTGGATTAATATTCAGCTTGTAAGAGTCCACAGGATTTTATCCGTCTGCTGGAAAACAAGATTGCGTTTGCAAGGTGCCAGCTTGAAACAAGAAGCACTGTTCAGATACAAATAGCATTCGAATTTGACGTTTGCCAGATTTAATGCTTCAAATCTTTGAAAGATATTTACTTAAAACTAAAAGCAGAACTATAAATATCACTGTTATCTCTCTGTGAAATAATCACTATTTCTTACATCTGTCAGACTAGATGAGCTTCAACAATCTGCTTCCGTTTACACACGTTCTTAATTTCTAGGTGTCGCTAATCTTCTCAAAAACTTCATAAAACAAATGAGCTGTGGCCTTTTGATTAATGCTGCGTATTTATTCCTGTGTATTAAATCCAAGATCATAGATAAGTGCTTTTCATGTTTACTTAACTAATGAAATGATTGCTTTTGTGACTCATAGTTAAAAACAACGTTGGGAGCTTAAATAAAAACTATATTGATGGAAAATCAATCTAGTTGTATAAACTGTGTTTTTCACTGACAATGATTTCAGACACAAGGGCTGACCTTTCTGAAGTAAAGAGGTCATGAACATTTGATAAAGAGAAGCAAAGAGTGACTGAATATGTTGACTGAAATGTGGAGGATTTTCAATGATACCGAGAGCTGAGAAATACACTTAAAAAGAAATAAAATAAAAAAATACTCAATTAGCTACTCTCGGACTGCCAACTCCCAGCAAAGACATGACAACAAAATAAATGTTGTCCATGTGTTAACATCAACCTGATCGAACAGGAGTGTTACTATTTACGAGGTGGATAATCCGTATGAATTTGTACAATGTGAACCGTACAAAATATACGATTATTAGAATAAAGCATTACTGGAGCCCCTCCGGTACACCCTAACATCACTGGCACAAATCTAATTATATTAAACCGTAAAAATAAGATCGCTTGAATTCAAATGAATTTGCTATCTCGTAAAATAGTTATGAATTCCTCTGAGATTGCGTTGAGGTATCATTTAAGAGCACTCTTTTCAGATGTATTGTAAGTATATATAAAAGTCACATCACATATCAAGATGATTCAACAAAAATAAATCTCGGTCTTTCTAAGGTACTTTTAGCATATAAAAAAAGCTAGCTGATTTTGATAGAACACTGTAAAGGTCAAATTAACTCTCACAGTGTACTGTATATATAATTCAGTTGATAGAGTGATTTATACACTGTGAGTGTTCATTTAAAAAAAATGTAACACTAGCGATTTTGCTGGGAACCAATTAACATTTCATTGGTAAATGCTATCAACAAATCCATACTAGAGAGACAGAGACTTATTCACTAGCTGCATTAAAAAAATTGCTTTTATTAACTGTAAAGAAAAGATTAATAGAAGAAAAAGTCCATGGATAAGTAACAGATTGAACAGATTTGGAAGGTCTCTGATAAATTTCGCAGTGTTCAGCAAAATGGTCATTGGTCACAAAAAATCCGTGATTCTATTAATTAAAATATTCAAATACACATACAATGGAAAGATTTCATTAACACCGGCAGCTTTGCAATTATCAGCCTTGAACTTTAGGCCAGACGGTACGCCGCTCAGAGAAAACATCAGTCACACTTCAAGAAACTTCGGATGTTCTGAATTCAGACTATTAAAACCTCAAGACTTTGAACCTCAACACCCCTTAGAGACGTAGGAATTTAGTCATGGATGCCGAGAATGTGACATCCAAACAAAAAATAGCGAGTTTAATAATGAAAATCCCTGTAAATCCCAAACCTGCCGCTGACTCGCAGAGTTAAGGAAGAGTGGATATAAAATTCGACTGCCTGCCATTCTCCATTCCTCCAGTTCCCTGCGAGACAAATAACAACAGATTGCCTAAAGATCTACGTATTGACTGGTGCTTTGGACTGTATCCGAGAGTATTAGTCTACAGCTGTGGCCTGATCTTGCCTTCAGATGTTCCCGGATCAGAAATCCCTCGAGATGGGAAACCTTACTGCTCCGCTGCCTCAGACGGGCAGGAAAGTCCGGGCCGGATACCGGGCACGATTGACTCCAGGGTCCCGGGCTTTGTCGGCCCACCTTTAGCATCTCAAATGGAGGAGGACGACAACACAATATGGTGTGAATGTCACGCTCTCCTTGGGCGAATCAATCTAAGCGATCAGATAGCAGACATTTGAGGGACGCTCCACCGGGAGGTTTGGCAAGGCCTGGGCAAGGACTGAACACGGACACTCTGTGATTAGCTTGGGCGCTGCGTCCTCGCCTTGGCACTGTCAGCACTTCAATCGATAGCTTGCTTTTCATTGCGTGAGTTGCTAAGGAGATGTCTTAAGGCCACCTGTGTTTTTATAGTCTCTCTAATGCAGAATGATGTAAAAAAAGATAACCTAGCTTTCTCTAGGTAATGCACATTGTGTTTAGAAAATGAATCAGTTGACACCACTGAATACTGTTTGCTTGTGTTTAACAGTTTAGTGTAAGAGGCTGCTTCACACCCAGTTTTTTGCAGAAATTCAACACAAAGTCTCACATGTTTCCTCTTGCATGTTCATTTATGATTATTCTGGGTGTTTATATTATGCTATAAACTTGTTTTGTTTTGATATTGTTGTGTTCGGTGTTGTACTTTGGTACAAACTACCAGTCAAAGGTTTACAATCACTCATTCTGTATTTATATTTTCTCCACACTTTTGAATAATTTGGAATAACACATTTGTTACTTTGGATTATGTTGTGACTGAAGCAGCTAAAAAACCCTCTATGTTTTATTTTAGCATCTTCACAGTAGTCACCCTTTACCTAGAATTTGCTGTATCGTACACTTGGCATTTTATCATCCAGTTTATTATGCTGCGTTCACACTGAACGTGAATTAAGCGATTTATACACTTAAATGACATACAAAGTGAATGCAAAGATACAAATAGACGCAAACTCGCACCGGGCAACGCAAACTATGTTGTGAGAATGATGCGGATATGGCTTGATCATGTCTTCCACCCAAGTTGAAAGTTTTCAACTCGTTTGAGAAATTTGAACCCATTGACACCTATGTCGCGTAATGCAAACAAATTTGACAAACTAATCCTGCAAGTATTAAGGAGCACAGAATGTGATGCTTCGCAATTGGTGTGAACACAGCATTAAAGTGTCAACCTGTAAAGCTTTATTTATAAAATATCTAAAAAACCACTAGGCCAGTGTTATATCTTATTTTCAGTTGAGGACTTGCTATATCGCAATTTTTTTAAACTACTTTTAAATCGTGAGAAAATCGCTATTTTAAACAGTGACATGGGGCCTGGAAGATGCCTGTCATTGTGCCAACATTGGCATCATATTCCCGTTATCCATTTGTGACCCCCTTTACTGACGTAGAAACATGATTAACATGATTGATTGTTCACGTCTGATTGATTGCCATCAGTGGTGGAAGACAACAGATCCCATCATTCCACGCTCTTTCACAGCGCCATCAAGCTACGCCGTTGTAATTGTTTTGAATGTGCGCCCTCTAGAGGTGGATTTTACAAACTCTGGCTTTAAGTAATTCATTTCAAAAACATGTTTTCTAATGTTTTCTAATGAAAAAAACATGTTGGCACAACTGTATTTTAATTACTTTTCCCTTGAAAAAGTAAAGTAACGGATTACTCATATGTTTTCTGTAATTTAATTACAGTTACTTTTGATGTACTTAAACTAAATACTTTGTGAAATATATGCGTGTGCAATAGTGTAATTGACATCTTACTTTAAAATCTGTGCTTTAATGTATAATTCTCACATTTGTAATACTTTGGTCAGTTAATAATATTATTTATTTGAATGAATTCAATAAGCCGTTTCATATCTATCCTTGAATCACTTAACTAATCAAGGTCGATGTAGGATATAGAAAGTAATTAGTAATGAGTAACTAAATACTTTTTGGACAGAGTAATTTGGACAGTAATCTAATTACACTATTGAATATGTAATGAGTAACTAGTAATTAATTACTTTTTCAGAGTAACTTACCCAACACTGATTGAAATATGCACCCTTAGATTAAAAGAATTTTAGGACGGAGATATATTTTTGTGAAGTGACATGTCACAAATTTGCATAGCTTTCAAGAGTATTTATTAAAAAAAAACACTGTCTTAAACTCAAGTGTAATTATTTACAGAAAAGCCACAAGAATTACACATCCAAAAACATCTGGTCACATGTCAAAAACGTGAGATTCATAAAGCTGTTTTTGCATTGCACTTATGCTAAATTACCTTTGAGTTGATTTGCAGCAGCTATATTTTGTAATATTGTATTGTTATGAATAAATTGCTTATATCCTGCCAGATTCTTGCTCATACCACCCACCACAGCTTCAAGTCATTTCAGCTCCTTGTAACACATTTTACCGCATCTGACTCTTTTCTATAGAATGACATGATATTGTTCACCATAATCATTGCAGTGCAAGCTTTAAAAGGCACAGAATCCTGCCAGACCTGATAATAGGCCATCTTTTATTCAAAGCATCACAGAGACGTCAAAACACAGCATGCAGTGTTAATGTGCGTGTCAGAGGCCATGAATACATTAGGCATCGTGTAATTATTGTTAACGAAACAAGAGAATAATATTTTATTACTGTACGAATTAATGTAGCTTTCAAAGTCACGGTATGATCAAATTAAAAGATTAATATCAGTCTATACTTCGGCCGTTACATCACTCAGATTCTCTACAAATCTACATGTTTGGTCTTTTCAGACTCTGTACAGACTTATTTTAAAAGCGGGAATCTTTGAAAACCACTCTATCCATACACTCCACACAAACACGGGAAGTATTGACCGGAGCTGGTGAACCAAAGCTGTGAGACGTGCGAGTCATTTCTCATGTAAGATTCATCTGACAGGGGCGTGGGCTCTGATTCATTCTTCAGCCCTGTCAAGAGACAAACTGCTGCACCTGCACGTCTCACGCTGGACGGACGACTCATTATCCAATAGAAAGCTTCAGAAATAAGACTTTTTACCACATCATCATTCTTTAAGGCCAATGAATTGCCAAATTAGTTTTTCTATAACAATCATTTGTTGATCGATGACCAGGTCCAAACTGTGAGGAAATAGTACTTTACTATCTTTTTACATCAAGAATGGAATTGTTCATGCTTTTGTTCATACATTATCATCATAATGACCAAGTCACAAAATGCATTGAATGTTAAGCAGTGTGTATCAGAATAGGAAAAAGATTTTAATAACTTCTTTACCCGCACGGTCGAAAGATGTGACCCAAATTTGACCTGTCAGCTGAAGTAATTTTTTCCTGATTCGCTGTTTTCTACATAAATTCATCCAGATAATGTAAAAAAACATTCTGTGAAAACATAACCTTGATGTCTTTAATACTGACGAAGGCCATGTCAAAGATGGAAATCAATGTTTATGAAGCCAAATTTCAGATTTGTGTGCAAAAAAAACAAAACTAAGATTCAATAAAATCTATTTCAGTCATCATCATGTAGAAATTCAATTTTGAGTAATGACTTCAAAACAGAAGAAAATCTAGTATGGTTAAATAGAAACTACTTGATTCTCAGACAAAAAAGTGGAAAATTAAGATGCTAGAATGTATAACATTTAAACTGTTGATGGCGCTAGAGAGTCTAAAAGAATAAGAAAGCTAACAAAATGCTTTTTTTTTCATCTATTTCGAGTGTTTTCGGTCAAATTAAGTGATCGTTTTATTTTGGCGGACGGCTGCGTCTTGTTCCAAACGTTCATGCTAATGACAGGGGAGGGAAGGTTGGTGACTCATATGTTTAACAGCACTGTCAACATCTGCTCATTTACAAACCCCCGCGTTCTCCATCTCCGTTCTCTCTCTCTCTCTCTCTCTTTCTCTCTCTCTGGCTAACTGCCCCCGCTCAATCAATACAGGTCAGCATTAATGTATGAGTCAAGCCAGGCATCTCTCAACAATCTCTGCATTCTCTCGCTTTCTGTTTTGCCTTTGCAACTGCTGTTAAACATCCAGCTTCCGTTTTGTACTTTTTATGCATTTCACTGCAGCGTTCGGTGACATTTTACGTATTGCTTAAATCTTAAAAGCGTCTACCTGACAAATGGGTGCTGTAGCAACATCTTCGTCTAAAAACATTACATTCTGTTTGAGAAAGGATAAAACTTTTAGATTTCTCTAACTTGTGCAACACGTACTGAAGCTAAAGAGCTGTTATAAACCCAGAGAGCTACAGCGCAACTGAAGAAAATCACATGAAAGGTCAGACAGATACATTTGAGCCAATTACCTGAGCAGTAAGTGACAGGAAATGACATCATCAACACAAGCGCTCAGGTTTTTGCCCATCGATACATTTACATTTAAGCATTTGTCAGACGCTTTGTAAAATTACATTGTAACTATACAATTAAAATCTGCAATTTAATCGCAATTTTTGCAAGCGATTTTAGAAATATCCGCCTTCCACCGTTCAAAGAGATAGGACTGTTTACCAATTATGATGTAAATAAGCGTCCAGAAACGTGGCATGAATGCAGAGTTGCACCTTTTCCGCAAACAGACTTTGGTGCTACAGTACGCATAGGCTATTCATGACAGTAATGTTGAAGACTCGACACGACACCGAGACATCCAACTCCGTTCCCCAAACACATGAAATATTAGCCTTGTCAATATTGCATATGTATACATTTCTAAATGTTCTTTGCTCAACCAAATTATCGCAGTAGTAATGATTTACCAAAAAAAAATTGTAATATCGAGATACAAGGTTTCCACTGACAGACACAATATTTGAAGAGAAAAATGATCATTAAAGATCATTACAATTCGAAACCATTTTAAACGGCCAGTGCTGCACCACAGGTGCATTTTCCAGTAAACAACATTCACACAAACTTCCTATAACGTTCAATGAACTTTTTCTTCCCTGTTAGGGGGTCTGCTCCATCTCAGTTTTTCTCATTTCTTTAAACCATGTCTGTAGTTCTTACTGGAGTGATCCCCTCCTCTCCGCGGCTCACCCCCTCACTCCATACTAATAATATGTGAGGAGGCATTTTAGAGACAGAAGTCATTCTGTGCTCTTCTCTAGCTCCACATGCAGTCTGAGATGGGCACACAACGTGCAGCGTCCCACAGGGAGAACCAACATGGGCGTGGAAGGATTACTGCCGATGTGCGACACGTGTCTTTTCATTAAAAACAAGACTGAATCCAGCGAACGTGGTCCGGGCGGCACGCAGCCCCTCGCTCTCAGCGGCGGACGGCGCGTTTATTAGAGCGTGCCCCGCTGTTTTAAAGTGTTGTTGGTTTTGAGAATGAATGAGATGGTGTATTACTGGTGAGACGGATTTAATTAAGCGTGACGAACGAAGTGATGTAGCACTTCATGCTAAAACAGAGCAAGACGGATTAAGAAGTCATGTGGGGATTACGAGAGACAGACTTTAGGCCGTTGACTTAAAGCAGCAGTTAGTACGGTCATGTTTGAACAGATATTTAGTGCACAAGGAATATTAAAAACCTTAGCAAAGATAAACAGACACACAAATGATTGCTTAATAATATAATAATATAATTATACTGGCTTTTAAGAAATCCAATTGTAATGCACACTGCATGCATATCTCACAGGGCAAACAGTTCAATGTGAAGCAAAGTAAACACTCTTTTTATTATATACCATCAATACTTTTCAGTATTTATCAAATTCTATTTAAATTATAATTTTAATAATGTGCTACATGGACATACAAAGTTGCTGCACATGTAGAACGATCTAAATCAATCACTTTTGAGGTTTAGTAATGATTCATGAAGATATCTTAATACACCAAAAGTCTTGGTTATGTATATGTAGTAGAGTAGGCGGGGCGAGACCGTGATTCGAGTCCGGTGAGTAATTGTGAATTAGCGCCAGCTGTGCGCACACCGGGCTAGAATCACGTAGGAGATAGGGGTATATTAAAGTATACTTACGTTTTCCCAGCCACGCCGACCCCGCCTCCTTTCTTCCTCAGACATTTAACCTTTTTACAGTGGTGCCTAAACCCGGGAGGAAGTAGAGACATGCTGTCGTCTCGCGGTGCCTCGCAGTGCCGGAGAGTTCGGGCAGCGCGGACGAAGGGCGTCCGCCTGTCAAAGCTTCGGTGGAACGGCGACCTTTGCTGCCGCGCCCCTGGGTCGAGGTGGGGTGGCTTTCGTCCAAGCGGGAGCGCGGGAGTTGCCGCCGTCCGCCAGAGGCCGGAGCCTGCGTCCGTCCCCCGAGGGGGAGGAGCAGGAGGCGGGAAGTGCCGAGTGCGGCCACCGCCTGCCAGAGGCTGGAGCCTGCGTCCGTCCACCCGAGGGGGAGGAGCAGGGGACGGGGAACCCGCCCAGACTCCCAGATAAAGGAGGAGCCACCGCCGGCCGCCAGGGGGCGGACGGTCGAGTCGTCCACCGAAGCCCCAGGGCCACCGCAAGGCACCGCGAAAGAGTACTCCGGCTGGTTGAGGAACGAGCGGCAGCATGTTAGGGAACCGGACTATAATTTTTTTTTTCCTCTCTCCCCTCTCTCTTTCCGGTCGCTCTGAGGGCCCCCGTCTCCGTTGTCTCGTCTCGTCGCTGCATACCCCCCACCCCACCTCCCCCCGAGGGAGGGAGCTTGCACAGTCACGGGGGTACCCCCCGGCCTTTTAGGGGTGATGGGGGTATGAAGTAGAGTAGGCGGGGCGAGACCGTGGTTCGAGTCCGATGTGCGCACAGCTGGCGCTAATTCACAGTTACTCACCGGACTCGAACCACGGTCTCGCCCCGCCTACTCTACTACAGTATCTAACCTCAGTTCCCTGATCGAGGGAACGAGATGTTGTGTCGAGAATGACAGATGGGGTTCGCCCTTGAGAACCAATAAACTCTGACTACTATAGAAAAGGCCAATGAAATTTGGCGAATTAAATTTGCATGCCGATCTCCGCCCCCGGATGTCCAGTATAAAATGAAGCCGGCGTGCAGCATTCATTTACCTCTTGTTCTGAAGAGCCTGAGAGCCTCTCACGACTGCAGCAGCATACGATACGTGTTTGTGGCATAAGGGACACAACGTCTCGTTCCCTCCCTCCTTTCTGTCGGTGTCTCGACGTTGTGTCGAGAACGACAGATGGGGTTGCCTATGGAAAACGCCACAACGCTCTATCACGTCACAATCTCTAGCGAAGCGATGGTAACAGGCCTGGGCGTATCATCTCGAAGCTTTCGTGAAACTGTAACCTTCCAGTGTGGTGGTCGGGGGTTCCAGAGCTTTCTTGGAGAAAGATGGGTACAGCCCTGACTGGTAACCTTTCACGGACGGAGGCCTTAGCTCTCTACTGGCGAGAGAACGTCCGGCTCGGGTTTACACCGGGTAAGCGCAACTTCCTTAATTTGGAAGTTGCTGCAGAGGCCACTTCCTACCCGTGGGCAGGAAAACGGTGGACATAGGTATACCCCGTGTGGAGTAAGCCCTCACTGCCAACGGGCATGGGAGATTCTGAGATCGGTATGCCGTCGTAACGGCATCCACGACCCAGTGCGCCAGCCTCTGCTTGGAGACAGCCTTCCCCTTCTGCTGTCCTCCAACACAGACAAGGAGCTGGTCAGAGCTTCTGAGCTCTGCGTGCAGTCCAGGTGGAGGCACAGTGTGCGGACTGGACACAACACGGATGGGGTTGGGTCTTCCTCCTCGATGGGGAGCGCCTGCAAGTTCACCACTTGGCCCTGGAAGGGAGTAATGGGAACTTTTGGGCACGCATCCGGGCCTGGGTTTCAAGATAACGTGAGAGTTTCCAGGGCCGAATTCAAGGCAATCCGGGGACACGGAGAATGCTTGGAGGTCCCCTACCCTCTTGAAGGAAGCGAGCGCCATCAGGAGGGCCGTCTTACTCATCAGGTGAGGAAGATCGGAACCTCAGAGGGGCTCTTGGGGGGCCCAGAGGCTGGCTGGTTTGGCTGGATGGTTTACGTTCGCAGAGGTCCCCACATCACTAACGCTGCTAACACTGGCGGGCATCAGGGCCTTAGCAACCGACGTCACAGCCCGGGTAGCAACGAAATGGTGGCTGGTTCCCGTAGGAAGACAGCCACCTGTGACCGCAACTTCTGTATGACCATCTGCCCGCAGTGCAGGTTAGATGTGTCAACGAAAGCTGCCTCAGTGTGCTGGACGCCCAGACACTTGACGCAGCTATCGTGTCCATCCCCCTCCTCGATAAGAGTACCGCACCTAAGAGAAAAGCGGGACATGCCTCGCTGGAGAATGCTCAGTCCTGAAAAGGACCTTTTAAGAAAAAATCTCTAACACCTCCGGAACCACCGAGATGCCCAGGGTAAGGTCGCTGCAGGTAGGGACGATCCGCTGCTCTACGTCGTAGATCCGGCAATATAGAAGTAGAATTTGTTGAATTTGTTTTGTTCGTAGTAATGAGCGAAGGCTCTGAAGAACAAAAGGTAAATGAATGCTGTACGCTGGCTTCCTTTTATACCGGACATCCGGGGGCGGAGACCGGCATGCAAGTTTCATTCGCCAAATTTCATTGGCCTTTTCTATAGTAGTCAGAGTTGATTGGTTCTCAAGGGCGAACCCCATCTGTCGTTCTCGACACAACGTCGAGAGACCGACAGAAAGGGAACTGGGATTACTGGAATCTACAGTATGTGTGCTTTTTATAACATTAGCAACTCCAAAACATTTATCTGACAGAAATCCCACTTTATACAGGATCTTGTTGCATTAATATTGCATTAGGAAATCAGTAGAGGTGTAACAACAGTAAGTGTTGTACTCTCAGCGCCTGGCGATGGAAAGCATCTTTTCTGGAAACAAGCAGCGGAATTCAATCAGTTGACCTACTAGAGATGAGAAAGAAACTGAAGGACATAAGGGGGGATTGAGAATTATTGCACAACAGACTGTAAAGCACAATTTCAACAGCCAAGGTCTGGCTGGCTCGACTACACAATAATTCAACCTCTGAATGACAAACAAATGTGTTTCTATAACAACACTCAACCATTTTCTTTTGAGCAGTGAATACAATGAGCAGGAATAAAACAAAACTGTAAGAAAAACTTGAAACATTTTTCCATTAATTCTTCATTATATTATTTATACTATCATTTATGTTGAAGATATTATATCTCAAACTATGAAAATCCATCTTTAAGCCTTTCTAAGGCAAAAAATAACAATTTGGTAACGTAATCGTCCAATCAACACAGCCTCTCTGTGAGCACCTACTCAATCAATGGATATCAGTCAATGTCACAAATAGTGACATCATGGCATCTGACCAATCGGGGGTTGAAGGGGGCGTTTCAACCGGAATTTGTAAACAAGCATCTACGCTCCTTCCTACTCCCGTAAATACGTAAATATCATAGAAATGAACATGTTAGTTGGACAAGTTAATGAAACTCACACATTATACGGTGGAATAGTTAAGCTTAATGGTAATAAAGATGTTGTTTGCGTAGGGTAAATAGAAATAAGTGCACATTTTAGCATGAAAAATGGTGTGATCATATTTGATCAGGTAAGTGACAAAATTTACATTTTTAGACATACGCCCGATGCATATAGTAAGCCATACTTAATTTTTTTTAACTAATAATGCATTTTAATGTAGGACTTATTAGTGCATATGAATGTTGCCACCAGTTTGTATAACTTTTATACAGTAATCCTGTGGGAAACTTAAATTTATAACAGTTTTTATGATCCTTAATTGGCATATATTGGTGTTTATTTTTACTGTGAGACTTATTACTGCTCAAATAAATGGCACTACCAGTAGTTAGTGCTATTTTTCACTTATTACATATTTACATTTCATATGTCAATATTAAAAAAGAAAAAAACACCAACAATCTTTGTCTATCTACAAAAGATTTTTGCACCGGTATCAAAACACAGCGGGTTCTACGTTTAATCTGTACAATAAAAGACATTTACTTCTGACACTATTACTTTCCTGTCCTTACCTACCAACGCTCACACTATGTGTGATGCATTGAGAATCATGATTCACTAACACAAAATTGAACTGCGAGAAACATCTTGTTATAGATCCAAGACATGTTCCGTCTTTATTACTCATCATCCAATCGGATAGCAGTGGCTCTGTTTTGATGGTTCATCTGTCATAGTGGCGCACAAATTCTCAGAGCCATTTGCGGCGGAGGTGGATAAATGGATGTGAGATTGTTCCATGAAAGAGCCAAAGAGCTGCATGGCAGGAATTCACTGCAGCTCATTAAGAAAACAGGTTTCTCATGTTCTGCAGTGGAATAGAGAGGCGTGCTGATTATTATTTTCAAAGGATGACATTTAAAATCAAACCTTTCGCTGTATTCCTGCTCGTCTTTTCCTTGAGCTCTTTGTCGAGCGTCAGGTAAGAATACAGCTGAAGCATAGAGATTTTACCCTTATTATGTTATGTTAGGGATGTAATGATATCTTAATCTCATGGTACGGTAATACCTCGGTCTGGTGTGTGGTGTTTATCGCGGTATTTACAAAGGTAAATGTAGACTTGGAAAAAAATGCCATGAGTGTTTAATAAACAATTTTTGAAAATTGCAACGGCATACAAATGAATCATGTCATACCCTGTCCTCTTTTCTTTATCCTATAATGATAACTGTTGCTTTGAAGCATGAGGTAGAGTATAGTTTAGGTCAAATGACTTGAACTTTTTGTATTATAAAATAAAAAACCTACACCAGCTGGACCTTGAAAGAGGTAGTATATTGTCTAAGATTCTCTATGTTAAAGGCCAGAAGACCTATCATTTCATACGGTCATGTGATGGAACCACGATAATACTGAGACAATTTTGCTATTGGGATACCATGAAATTGAAAATTTTTAAATATAACATAAAAAATACACACTTCATCGCATATATTATATATAAACGATTTCCTAATCTAAGAAACCTTTAAATAGAAAGCCACTGTTGTCAAGTAGGTTTGATATGTTCCATCAAGAAAGTAATATGATGGAAAAAGTAAAACTAGTTAAAAAACAATCACAGAATAATGAAAAAGTTAATTTCCATTTATATGCACAAATATATTTAAAGAGATGACGAGTAAAATGAATCAATGAATTGAACGAGTGTTCAATACATCGGCCGGCACTAAGAGAGCGAGCAGCAAAATGCCACACGAAGAGTTTTATGTATAATTTTAACATACTGATCACATGTTTAGTTAGACAGTTTGAAAGAATTGACATGTTTGTAGATCAGAATGTTTTTAAAAAAACAAAGCTAAATAAAAATAAAAAAAATATGGAAATACTCACAGTGTTCCTCAACTTAACATCAGTAACACCATCACTATAAATGTATTGTGAATATTAAACATATCTTCAACATAAAACAAATACTGTAATATAAACTGGACTGTGCTTTTGTTAAGTCTGCACTGAGAAAGCGAGATGGATATTGTGGTTTTACCTCAACCTGTGCTATACGGATAACATTGATGGGCAATGCTGGGCGTCATCAAAGCTCGGCCCTGCAGATCAGGGGATGAAGAGCAGCGGGTCTTCTGACACAAGCGTGACCGATGACGCTGTCGGACTAATGCACATCCACCTGAGCGCCAGCGAATATCTGAGAGCTCAGGGTGAGGTGAGACGAGAGCGTGCCTGCTGCAGAACAATATCAGATACACTCGCCCTATCAAACCCGCCAGAGAGTGTTGATGTTGTTTGCCATCTCCTGCATCCTGTTTCGTGACAGACTTTTCAAAACAAACACGTAACTCGCCGCAAGGTTGTGTAGGTGAACCACGATCACAGATGGCTTTCTATGCACTCTGATTTGAGGAGACTGTATAGAACACTCATATGTTCACATACCATATCCAGAATATCGTCGCTGTGTTTCAGAAACCTTGGATGTCCAAATTAGCTGTGTTTTAGGAAATGGAAAAAAAACTTAATTAAATACTGTTGACGAGCACTTTTGAATACTTTTATTGGTAAGATATTAGAAAATGCAGTGACAAACACAAAGGGGGAGTAATAATAATGATTTTTTGCCCAGAAAATTAAAATAATGACATATGGACATACAAGGTTTCAGAAGGACAGCAAATATCTGCAAGATGTTTCATTTGAATCTTTGAAAAGGTACTGTCAACTTTTTTTTGTATGTTTGTTTTTGGCATCTTCTGCCCATTTGAGATCTTCACAAGGACTTACTGATGTTAAAAACCAGCTTTTCACGCAACTGAGAGACTCACGCACAACTATTACAAAAGTTGCAAAAACCTTTACTGAAAGAAAACAAAAAGAACCAAGTGGATGTGAACAGTTGAATAGTACAATGTATGTCATTGTTGTTTTTTGGATGTAAATATCATATGTGGACAGTAAATTATTTTCCAAAAAAAAGTTTTCACCTAGAATTGAAAAGTTTTTGTGAAATTTTTTAGTAAACAATCGACTGACTAAAGTTATTTTAGATAAGCGCAATTACACAACCGTGCACCTTGAACGGAAGTGTCTCAGTGTTAGAGATGGACCAATATATCTGCAAATAATCTGTATTCGGCCGATAGTTTAAAAAAAGCAGATGATCAGGGCCGATTTATCAATCAAAAGAGGACCGAAAAATGAAATGAATTTGTGCTCTGGGAATCGAAAATGTTAAAAAACATCAGCAGTTTGATGTTCAATATCAATACACATTATATAAATTAATAAATTCAGAAAGTAAAGAAATACTCATTTAATCTTCAGAATTGGCTATCGGTGGAGAAATTTAGTATTGGTGCATCTTTAAACAATATTATATTATAAGGGACAATTTACAAAGAAATAAATTAACTATCATAATTTGTGATACTCAAAAAATGGTGCGGTCAAAAAAGTAGGCCCAGTTTGCACAAAATTAAGCATAATCGTAAAACAGGCAAGAAATCACAAAAACAGGTCGTCGGTCAAATTTCAAAACCGTGACAGCCCTGATGTACTATATCAAAGAAAAACATGAATGTTGTGTTTCATTCTTGCGTCCTGCTCTATTGTGACCCGTGTCTACGGGTCCTGTCAATAAACAGCTCATGAACTTTAACACGCTGTAAACTTTGAGCTTACGTACATCGCTGATCCTCGATTAACTTATCCATTACATCTTATCAGGGCCCTCGCAGGAGAACAGATGCTCGGGCAGCTCTTGCCCCGAATCGAGCCCGAGTGATATGCTTCCAAATGGCACAGACGTGCGGGCAGGGCTTCTTAAACCGGCTGCGTGTACAGATCAAATGCTTTGGCTGTTATACGGAGACTGAATATAAAAGATGCTATGTCTGGTATAGGCGGGATTTTGATTCATTCTAGTGACTTGAATGAGATTCGATTCATAAAATGATTAGGCTACCGTGCGTGTAGGTCACATTCAATCTCCAGAAATATGACAGAATACACTACACCTAAAAGATTTATGGTCAATTAACGTTTCATGATTTATTCTGATTTATTCTGATTTTATTATATCTATTTTTACTTTTCAAATGATCTGACTTACTCAGTTCCTGGTATATAGTGCCTGGTCAGGTCAAGTTGGGCTAAAAGTGGATAGCAAAAATAATGCATGTATCTGAGCTAAAAGACTTCGCCCCAGAGAGCTCTCTGCAAAACACACGCACCTTTCTCAGATCTCCGTATCGCTGCGTACAGACACCGAGGGATCCGGTGGTCTTTGAAGAATGAAGTAGGTCAACTTTTTTCGCGCAAAGCGCAGTCCTTGAATTAGGAAGGTTGTCAGAGTGTTTGCTCCCCTGTGGCTTCTTAAAAACCCCAGAAATAACCCAAACAAGCCTCCGCATTTATCAGGATGACACCTCTCTGTCGGCTTGTGATTGTGGATGGGGGACTCAATAAATCTCATTGGATTGGGCTGTTGGTCCTCGGGCCCTCCTACGCATCCCTCCTACCAAATCATGCCCGTCGCACCTGGAACCCTCGAGCAAGGAGTGATTACACCTTACAGCCTGGAAATTGAACTCTAGCTGAGCACCTGCGCTGAACAAGACATACACACACACTTACAGCAAATCTTGAAAGGAAAGAGCTTAAATCCTGAATTAGGGGCATGACCTCACACTTAGAGAACAAACGGAGTTAGAGGTGAAGGAGTGTCATTTTTTGCGCCACAAGTGGCGACAGACAGAACTGCGATCTGTTTGAGCGACGGGAACGTGACTGATTTAACAACCTAAACAGTGTTGCGTGTAACTAGTTACTAAGTAATTAGTTACTGTTATTTAATTACTTTTCCCTTGAAAAAGTAAAGTAAGGGATTACATCTTATTTTTCTGTTATTTAATAACAGTTACTTCTGATGTCATTTAACGAAATACTTTGTGTAATATATGCGTGTGCAATATAGGAATTGACATCCAAATTCAAAGTCTACCTTTAAAATCCGTGTTTTAATGTAGAATTTTCACATTTGTAATACTTTGGTCATTTAATAATACTACTATATGTAGTTTAATATTATTTATTTGAATTATTTAAATAAGCTGTTTGCATGCCTATCCTTGAATCAATTAACTAATTAAGGTTGATGTAGGATATAGAAAGTAATTAGTAATATGTAACTAAGAGTCATTTGTTCATCTAATTACACTGTTGAATATTTAATTAGTAACTAGTTATTCATTTTCAGAGTAACTTACCCAACACTTAAACTAAGAGATTGTGTTTGGTAACGCTGTAACTCCGTATTTGACCAATGAATAACAAGGTGTTTGAAAAAAAAACTGACCAAACTCATTCACCTTTGAAGTCAACTCATAATCAAAATGGACCCCAATTACTTTCGTAATGTACATTCGTGGTCATATTGTGCATTATTCATCCGTGCAGTTATGGAATAAAATGTTTGCAATCTTTTGTCAGAATGACTTTTCACTTTCACAAGTCTTCTCCTCAAACCAGCTCGCTCTATTTCGATTTGTCAAACTCACTTTCATCCAATAAACTTCACATTGATAAAATCAAGGCTACATTTTTCTCATTGAACACACCGTATTACAGTAAAACGCATCAGTTTATTCCAGCAAAATAGACAAACTCACCAAAAATGCTCCTCAGATTCTTCCAAAATCAATTTATCTGAGCTTTATAGTCAACAGAAGGCAAAGAATGCAACCAAAACCACTACATCCTACAATTAGATTGTATTATTTTATATTTGTTAATGCATACGTTAACATGAAATAACAATAATTAATATCAAGACAGTGTTTATTGATCTTAGTTTATGTTAAAAAATTTCACATGTAAAATAATATCAAAAAATAACAACAACGTTGGTTCACGTTAGCTAATGCGTTTGGCGACAACCCAAATCTTTATACTACACATTAAACCCAATAGCTATGAGTATTAATATAAAAAAATATGACACTTATTATTGATATATTTCAGTGTAATTATATATGAAACAACCAGAGTAATGTCTACATTGCATCCAGTAAATTAAATCCATTACAAATCAAATTTCCTTCGTGAAAACAGCACATTGAAAGACACTGAAACACACAACTGCGACTGTGACACATTAGCTGAATTATTCATAAAATCCAAAATGGTCAACAATCCTAAACACTTACACATGCTTCTGTTGTCCCAAACAAACACCTCTGTGAAACAACCAGAACAAGCATTAAAGGGCGGGGGACTATGCATTGTTAATTATAGGACGATTCTGAAAAACTTCTGTGTTATTATCGATGTAAAATTACGACGAGATTGAGCCGTATATAATGTGCAGGTCAGGATTTGTCAAACATCATCATTATAAACTTTTATGCTTTATTATCAGGAAAATACCAAAAAAAGTTTGAAGAACGCAATAGAATATGACAATTGACATTTCCTGGAACTACGTGTGTAAAACTTTCTTCTTCTGTGTCCCATATTCTGAGTTTCTGTGCGAGAACGCTTTCTGGCTTTCAGATGTGGCCGCATTTAACCATAATTCATTGAGAAACTGAGCATAAAAATCGCACGCTTAATCGTCACAGCCCTAAAACACTAAAACAAGATCTACACCAACATGATGATGAAAGGCCAGTCCTGTCACCCATACTATATACTCCTACTGTATGCCAACAGTTTGTGTCTCATTTGTGTCTGCCTGTGTTCACCCTGAAGAATTTCAAGGAGACAAAATCCCGGAGACAGTAATGGCACTTCCGTCTGGGGAAGCGAGGAACACACGCCTGTCCTCACAAACACACGTTCTCTAGCTGTAATTTCAAATTCGCTTAAGATCCGCCGCTAAATCACAGGCTGTCAAAGGCCTGTTGCCACAGTCGAAGCTGTTGAGCGGGCCGACATCTGTGTTCCCTTACAGAGGATGATATAAATGTGACAAAGCCTGACATCTTCGTTTTAGGACAAAGGAAAGGATGGCAAGACAGACGGACAGGGAAATGGCGAGATGTGAGGCTATGAGAGGGACTTACGGATGACGGGAGAGTGAGGGATACGGAACGTGACACACTTTCTTGCCTTATTTACGCGTAGCTGCAGCTATGACAGGTAATTTGGCCGAATTCTCCACAGACCTCACGGCAACAGACGGTACGAGGATAAAGAGAGAGAGAGAGCTGGAGGAGCGGCACAATGGAGGTGAAGGTGGAAATGAGCCGGAGAGGACGTGTGCCGACTGCCTGACGTTACGCCGGCTGGAGGAAAAGAGGAAGAAAGCAAATGGGTTTCCAGATTTCAATCTAGAGTAAAGCTGTGAGTGTGTGTGCATGTGTGAGAAAGAGAGGGAGTCTTGCTGTTGACAGATTCTGACAATATTATTTATCACTCGCACAGAAAGATATAAAAAGCTTTTTAATACAATTTCCTTCCTCCAGTTTAGCAGGGAAAGATCACGCAGAGAGCTCAGCGGCTCTTAAATAGTGGGTCACGACTTGAAAATGGGGTGCAGGTATATTCTGATGGGGTCACGGACGGTAAGTGAACTGGAAAGTGGAACTAACAATAATTTTGCCTTTTTACTACAAATCTTGTTTCTCTGAAATAAAATGTAGTGTTTGTAAATTACACACATGTTGTACTTAAAGCTTTTGCATAGTTAACTTGATATTTAAGGCCATTTCTATTCAATAATTCTTATATTTGTGGATAAACTAATTCATCCAAAAGTTGTGATGAAATCTTGTTAAAACCTTAAATAAATAAATGAATGCAAAGTTAATGCAAACGTGTGCCAACAAGCTAGTCACAAAACTTTGTTTTCCTATATTCAAATTATGTCATGATAATAATTTAAAGGGACAGTTCACCCCAAAATAAAAATAAGTTGTTCCAAAGCCCTACACAGTAAACTTCTTTGTTCTGTTGAACACAAAGAAAGATATTTGGAAGAATGTTAGCAACTAACAGTTCTGGGACATAATTAAGTACCATAGTAGAAAAAATGACAACGGTAGTCAAAAGTGCCCCAGACCGGTTTGCTGTCCTACATTCTTCAAAATATCTTATTTTCTGTTAAACAGAATTAATTACACTGTGAACGTCAACAAGAGTTTTGATCTTATAACTAATTATTGGTCGTGTTTTGGTACGGTACGATTTAAAAGTAGGCCGTGTATCACAAACCGTTAAAAAAAGAGACGATGACAAGGTCTAATAAAATAAAAATAAATAACACTGGATGGAGTAACGGTTGATTTATGCAGTCTCCGCTCCCATCACTTAGTTAATATCCGCCCGACATCATCCTTCTGTGTTGAAGAGGGCAACCGCGTCCTGCTGGAATGTATTTATAGAATATTCTCTATATCATAAAGCAGTCGACTGCCTGTCAGTGCTAGCGGCCAATTAAAACGTACTTGTTAATAGGGCACTGGTTGAGTTTCTGTGGAGGCGTGATGACTTTATTCTGCCTGTCTGAGTGAGAAACAGAGAGAGGGGGAGAGAGAGAGAGAGAGAGAGATGAAGAGATATAGGAGATGAATAGACAAGCCGGAGGCGGCTGCCCGTCTGCGTGTGCATTACTGTCATATCTGACTCACAGCTCCTCAGCACAGGTGACTGTCCTAAAACGACCTCTTCATTGCCCACAGTCGCTTTCACAGATGTCCTTTTAGCACAAGTGTCAGCAACCTCCGGTACGAGTGCCACAAATGTCACGCAAGGACGTATGGATTAGCTAACATTTGCAAAACTGGATTTGTAAATGAAGGATGTTAGTACACTTTTTTACTTAACTTGACAGCGTTTGTAAATTGCAATGATGAAATCAAATTTCTTTAATTTAATTACAGTTACTTTGTGTAATAAACTATATGTGTGTGCAATACTGGAATTGACATCAAAATCCAACGTTTAACTTTACAATCACATTAATACTTTAACAGTAATTAACATTAACACACAGTAATACTTTAGTCAGATAATAATGCCACTATATGTAGTTTTATATTAGTTATTTTAATGATTTAAAAGAGCCCTTCATGTCTATCCTTGAATCACTCAGCCAAGGTTGATATAGGATATAGAAAGTAATTAGTAATGAGTAATTAAATACTTTTTGGAGAGAGTCATTTGTACAGTAATCTAATTACACTATTGAATATGTCATTAGAATTTAGTAATTAATTACTTTTTCAGAGTAACTTGAGCAAAACTGGTTACGAGTCATACGAGTGGCAAACGCTCCAACTGAACATTGACATCAGACAACGTGGAAAATCCCAACGGAATTAAACTTGCTCTCCTTGGCTCAGGCACATCCACTCGTGCACACATATAGTTGATCTACTTTTTGCTGTTAGAAAAAGATTGTGTATAAATGAAGAGATGTTGCCACGAGCAATGTTTTGAAAACTGTGCATTCGACACACAAAAAACACTCTGACAGTCAGAATCACATCGCTCGAAGAAGAGCTACACGATATATGACATATAACTCAAAGAGAACAACTAAATTGACGGGAACACCACTGCAAATAATGCAGTAAACTGTAAAACAATAACAATAAACAATGAGGCGGTAATTTGCATTATTTATCCCAGTTCTGTACAACAGCGAAACACAAGGTTAAAATCTATGGTGATTTTCTTTCGTACGATAGGATGTCTGTTAACTTCTATCAGTTGTGCTGTCAGCGACCCATTCATTTTCTATTAATTTACATATAGAGGGTTTGATATAGCCTTGAATGCTGTCACTTTTTCAATTTATTTCAAGT
Source organism: Triplophysa dalaica (assembly GCF_015846415.1). Taxonomy (NCBI): domain Eukaryota; kingdom Metazoa; phylum Chordata; class Actinopteri; order Cypriniformes; family Nemacheilidae; genus Triplophysa; species Triplophysa dalaica. Next base: position 21,753,510 of record NC_079553.1, on the reverse strand, counting down.
TGTTTAAAATAAAGCAGTCATTTGAATTTCCGTCAAATTTTCTACGTTTTGTTAAAATATATATTGTGAACCTATGTTCGATCAAATCGTGAGCGTATATTTACACCACTCATTGACAATAAAAAAGAATTGTGTTTTCTGCCCCTAAAACATAATTAAATGGTTGAAAGTTTTTAATTTTTTTGGTTTTACCAATTATTAACACTACTGTTCGTGAGCTACTGTGGCAAACTAGCTGTGACCACACATTTCATTTCGCAGGCACGCACATCTTCTGACACAAAATTCTGTGCACTTTTGGTCCACATCTCCATTTGCACTCCAAAAACATCACTGTGAGCTGTCTGCCCTCGGCCTCACCATGACCAATGCAGAAAATGTTGAACAAAGATATGCAAGTAAAGAAAATCTATAGAGTGCTTATAATGGACATAAAAGATACAGCAGCGCAAAAATGAGGACCGGGAATGGTGACAATGAAAAACATAGCATGCAAGAGATCCCCCAGAACAAAGCAGCCGTAAGCGCCCCAGACCTGCGGCGGGGAGCTAACTATATGGATTTGTACTTTAGTAGTCCATTTATTGGCAGTAAAAGGAGAAGGCGAGAAAAAATAGGTTTTATAGCAGAAATGGGAGCTGTAATTATTGAGATGGCTTTGGGGAAATGGCTGCTATGAATTTCAGACTCTTTTGTCAATATTTTCACCCAGTTGGATGGCATTGTTTATTGCTATCATAAGTATTCCAAATGATTCGTACAACGGGGCTTCTGCGCTTGTCTGTTCGCGTCTCAAGGACTTTTTGCCGTCTTCCTCTTTTACATTCTAATCAGGATGAGTTACATAAGGTTCACAAAAACCTTGCGTAACAAATCCCGTGAGACTCTGCTATAGCTGCATGCTTAAATAGGAGATAAAGAAATGTTATTTTACACATTAAGTTTTACCAGCTGATATAAACTTTAAGAAGCACATATTATTCTCAACTAATCTCTTCTTTTCTTTGGCCAATTGGTCTAAAATCTGGTCAACAGTAAAGATTGTTTTGGCTAAGAACCACCCACTTAAACAATAAAATATAGTCTGACTAACAGTTTTCACAATGATTCATCCATAACGCAGACAACAAAGTTGAATATACAGTTTTGCTTGTGCACATAAAGTTCTAATACACGTCTGGAATTAAATATTTGATCCCACGGACTTTGCAAACTTTGGGAAATCCAACTATTAGTTCTACCTCAAAAGTGCTCGTTGCAACCACACTTCGCTTCTTATGCGACTGGTACACAACAGGAGTCAGCTCAAAATACTCCTAGAACGCCTTCAAGCTATCACACGCTCCGTGTTGTTGAGATTCGATTAAAAACAGCCAACTTAAATCCTGCTGAGTTTTATCTGAAAGTCCCAAAGAGCACCTGAAATAGGTTTGGTACAGACTAACCTGCAGCCGAACTCTACATGTAACATCTCTCATTGTGGTTAACCAGCGGCGGCATGAATCCGGTGATTAGCCATTTTTCCTGTCAACTCTTGGAATAATTGGCCCCAGAGTCGAGAATGCCATTAACCTACGCTATTCTTAACCAAACCCAACAAATGCATTCGGATACAGCCGAGGATGGCGAGGAAAGGAAAACAGAGCAAGAAAATCCATTTTCATGAATATTGGATTTCATTAAAGAAACCCAAGTGATTGCTCTTTAATGACCTCAAAATCCACACGCATGAATTTTTAAGCAGCGGCTGGTTCTGCGATACGTCTGGAGGCGTGCTGAGAAAAACAGCAAAGGAGAGGCAGCGGAGGTCTCGGGGGGTCTACAACACGCTTTTGGATGCTGAGGCACTGTGGTCCGGATGATGCTGGACTCACTGGTTTTGATGGGAAAAGGTGCAGAGAATAATGAAGGAAGCATTAAAATGTTACGGATTGGTTGTGATTCCAATTACGCCAAATGATTATGGTTCAATTTACGAGTCCATTAATTCTTTTAGCACTTTTGAGGATTAATTGGGTTTTAAACTATGTTCAAAACAATAACAATACTCTCGTTTCATTAGCAGAAGTAGCACTTAACAACAAAAGCATGCAAATGGATATAAAGTTTAAACAACTTTACCGCTCTAAAATGTGGAGGGAATTGTCTGGCTACTATAGTTGTGTGCGAGACCATCCAACAAAAACATGCATGCGTTGTCTGTAAATGGAACCAGTTGTACGATCTTTCTTGTTGGCAAACCCAAACATTCAAACCTGAAGTGCAAATGTTCTATGCCACTAGCAGCACTTAATAGGAGTTCTCCAAAAACTCACGATGCCTTTGGGCAATAATCGCAGCGGCAAACAGGAAGTCCTGGAGAAAACCCACCCACTGGTTGCGGCAACATGGTTATTTTGGGCAGCAATAACAAGCAATCTACTGTTAAAAGCACCACAGTGTGTTAAACGCTTTGGGGAAATCAACCAACGAATGGCTTACCGGTCTCTGCACATTAAACTGAATGGAGGGTAATTTAGCATCAATAAAATGATATCAGCTTTAAGAGTACACTTTGTTTCGTTTCAAATTAAATGTTCAGCACGTACTACAGGTGACAGATGTTCGTGACCTGGACGAGAACCAAAGAAGTGACCTGGGTACCTTCCGCTCTCCTGACAGAGTTAAATGTCTCATAGGTTTAGCAATAATAACTGTATTAATATTCCAGTGTCATTCTCATTAACCTCTACGTGAAGGGGTCTTAGCATGGAGACAGGCGGCTCTTATTACACGAGAAGGCAGAAAGATAATCTCGATCTCGTCGTCTTCACGACATCCTGGCATTACTAGCCTTCCCAGAAGACCCAACGCTGCCACAAGAAGCCGGCAGATGGTTCCTATTCCACTGAACTGTGCGTCTTAAGTACTATTTGGACTGGAACAGTTTTCCCAGATGAGGTCAGAGAAATTTGTGTTTCACAGATGCACCTTGTGATTTTAAATCAGTCGCTATGACTGAACACATCTGTTTTTCAATACCAGAAAAAAGGGATGAAGGGACAGAGGAATTCTGGGGTCCTTTGACATATCTAATCCCATCTGGAGAGGAATCTAGGTAAAAACAGGGCGTCATGAAAATGCAAATACTTGATACAGTTTCACTCTAAAAGCTACATTTATTTTTAATTCGTGATCATATTCAAAACTCAAGCTGATTAAGATGACAAGCATTCAAACAAATAACATCAAGCTTTTCAAACTTGATCTTAAAACTGTTAAGCTAAGGTAAGCAGACGGGAGACAGACAGACTGCAAGCCCAGCCGCCATGTTAACCCGACCAGACGATACACAAACACACCCCATCACCCAACAGACCATCAGCTCGGGCCAACTGGTGCAACCTCCCGATTTAATAAACACACAGCAGACCTGCAATGAGCCATTACATTAGCACGGCTCGCCCCAGAACACGACTCTTTAAGTGCGTTACACAACACCAACACCGCTGGAATATGACACTAACTGGGGTGTGAAAGTGCATGGACTCCGGTATAATGAGAGAGAGTTCAGGAATAAACCTCAGACGTCGTCGTGATTAAAGCTGCTACTCGACCGAGCGCTGACAGACGAGAATGGAGCGTCGGCACGAACATTTAGAGCGAGAAGAGTCTGACACTAACACGACTGAGTAAGCACGTTCATCACTCCTGCGATCTACTTAGGGTGCTCATCAGTGCTTATCTTTCTGCTACTGCCAGACTAATAAAATTGAAGGTTTGCTACTGGACGTATAGTGGAAAAAGGATTTCTTCTTGTAAGACCACTTTAATGTCCGGGGGTTGGTTTTAATTAAAATCAACAGCTTTTAATTTGTTTTTATATATGAGTGACATTTATGATGCATTAAAATGTAACATGCAATGGAATAAACATGACATCAACTTTAGAACATTAAACTTGCTGCATATACTTTAAATAACTAGCTATAATACGATTTTTACACCTAATGAAATAACTGAATATGTACTATAAAATATATAGAATGACATGAGATGGAAAATCTGAAGAAGGCAGAAGAAAGAACAACGATAAACAATGACATCTCTTCAATCATTCAATGTCGTGTTAAAAGGATGTTTCAGATGTTTCTCCTTAGATGCCGATAATCTCACATTTCTTTATTTTGGAAAACACCTTAACGTTTCAAACTGAGCTCAGATACGACCAATTTCTGGAAACCAAAATTCATAAAAAGTTTCAGTATGAGCCTTAACATCGACTTACTAGTCCAGCTATGCTTTTCACATCAAATGTATTGATCTTTCCATGTTCCAAAAGTCTTATAGGGAGTCGCAGAATTGACATATTTTCAGCTAGTTAGCATTTTTAAATCTATGTTTTTTTAATGGGTTTTTGGTAAATCGCCTGAAAAAAGGTCTGTAAACAAAATCTATTATTTTATGACACAAAACAAACAAATTATAACCTGCTTGTGATTTTTTGAATCCTTTTTGTATCTTTAAAACGAAATTTGCTAACAAGTTGCTAAAAGTGACTCTCTTTGGCTGGGACGTTAGACATCATCTAGCATATAAAGCTCACAAATAATCCAACATGATCACAAATCTCTTAATATTTAGATGTGGATTCATTCACAGAGTATATTACTTACCAGGGAACACGTTTTCAATAAAGTTTGAAATAGCTGTCGGATGCTTGGTGGTGGTGATGTTGATATCGAGCGACCCTAAGTGTAGTCTGTTTATAGCATCGTGTTAGCTTTTTACTGTTGTCGATTGTATTACATCTTTAAAAGTAACAAATATTGTGTTCATTTGTAAAGATTATCTTGATAGACAAAACATCATTTACCTTTGTTAATTACAGAACTTATATTTTGTGATCTTCCAAAAGTCTATGTGAAAAATGCATACGATTTCCAACGCGGCACTTTCTTCCGGGATAGGCTACAAAAATATGTAATCTCTGAGCCTCCCCTTTTTTGCCATTTTTATTTCACCTAAGGGGCTTTGGGAGAAACATTTGTAACAGTTTAGATTTTAATGAAATACCTCAGAAACATTTTTCCCTATTTGATTTAGGTTAGAGAAGCCATTTCAGTGATTTAAACGCTGCTGTCTGCAGAAAGCACTGAGGGAGGTATACAACTATTGTTTGCAATAAAACACTACACACGGACATGACAAGGTGTCTTCTTATAATACCACCTGCTTACCAACCGCATGGCTCACGGCTGTGAATTACAATACTGAATGATATAAAGACTACAGCAATTTAAAAAGAGACTGAGATATGCACACCAAAAATTACTTCAACGCAAAAAAGAAAACTTTACTTGGTCCAAATAACTATGGTATATTTAAGAAGTCCAGCAATGGAGCTCACATTGACCTTGTGCTCCATCCAATCTGACTCATTAATCACCAAATGATTTATGAAAAATGAGCGACTATATTCCAGACAGTGTAGATATCCATAAAACAGTGTTCAGAGGTATTGATTTAATCCAGCGGTCATGTGTATAGATTTAAATCAAACTGAGAGAAAGCCAATGACAAGAACGATCTGCTGCAACTTTATTCATCATCAAGACACTTGACAGATTATCTCTAAACACAAAAGCTAAAAAAAAATATGTTCTTAAACATCTTGTTGTTGCTTTGCATTTTTTTTATAGCACACCCAGTAATAAAGCAAACAAATCCATATCAGATGACATTTATGCTATATAAAGATGTGTTCAACAGAACAAAAATACTGATTAAGTAATTTTTCACCCACTGACAATGGTATCTATGGGGGGAAAAATCTGTCTGGTTATGAGCATTCTTCCAAATATATTTCTCTGCGTTCATCGGAACAAGCCTTTTCTACAGATTTGATTGTGTGGATGTATTTCCAATCTCAGTGATGAGCGAAGAAAACAGTGCGGTGAAATAAAGCTTTCATGTCTGTGGAAACTAACACATTAAATCTTTCCATCCGATGGAGCTCAAAAGCCACACTCCAGTTGAGATACGGTATGCATCCTTATAGTTTTACTCACAGCGTACCAGAGAAGTTATTAATCAAGAAATGACATATAGGAGAATCACAGATAATAACAGATTCATTGTTCAGAGAGTCAGAGAGAACCGCCCAGAGCAACAGATAAAGCGTCACTCTTCCGTCTGCAACTGATAGTCATTTGACTGCAAAATGTGTGCAACTCAAAATAAAAACTGCATCAATATTAAATCAAACATAACAATTGTTGTATTTGCATCTTACATCTTTCATCTCTAAGTGCTTTTACCTCTGTGTCCTAAAAAACAATTCAATGTAGAGGTGAATGCACATGTTTTGTATTTTATCCTAATAATTAATCCTTAATTTGACTGTTTTGGTATAAAGCCCTGAAGTTGCATAAGCAGTGTGTTTCTGAAGAGCAGACGCATAGTGAAATCAATACTGCTAGTATAACTATGAACACAGGATCTTGTGGCATTAAGGACTTTCACAAAGCAATCAAAAATAATTGTGCAAACTGCAAACCCGTTTTTAAAAAGAGGTCTGTTGGCCTCGATGCAAGCTCCACATCCAGTGACAGACACAAAACAGCTCTTTCTGTTCAGTAAATTTGACTGACTATAGATGTTTAAAGCAACTACACTTTGGGCTCCATTCCATGTTAATTTATCATCATTTAGATGTAAATGCGATCCACTCCTGAGGTAAATTAGATTTCACAACAAACAAGTTTGCAATGGCTCTCAATGGCTCGCTCCCAACAACCATGTTATAATTTATGTCTGCTACAGCGTTATCAAGAAATACTCCACGCTTTATTGCTCAGCATATGCGGAATGTTCACAACAGCCCTTGTTTCGCAGAGACACTTTGGATTGAATCTCTATTTTTACAGCAGGGAATGCTTGGTAATGTCATTTTGTCAATGCAAGCTAAGCGTGATGGATCTCGCTCTCCATCTCTCAGGTCTACCTGATAGAACCGACATGTATCAGTTTCACATTGCCCATGCTTGAATGAAGAGGTCTGAGGTAAACAGATCAATATCTATTGAGAGTTTTGACAGGCACAGCACTGATGAAATAGAAATGCAACAGAAACTTTGTTGCCACAAGTCACAGGCAAATCTTGGCCTGTGGAATTATCTCTGTGAATATGGAAATGGTCTGTAGGTAGTGGATCATTGACTTGTCAGCGAAATCTAGACCGCACGCATCATGACAGTTTTTCCCAACATTTGGCAGCTAATTGGCCTGTGAAGTTGCCATTATTGGTTAATGGATTTGAATGCGTGTGGCCCATGCAAAGGTCACAGGAGAGGAATGTCACCGCTAGTTATTCTGGCTTTTAGACTTCTGTGTTAGTGTAAAACCTGTCAGATGTCAAGATAATTTAATCCACATCAATGTTGTACTTTTCTTCTATTGACAGACTGATTTCATATCAGACAGGTCTATGAGTCAGACGATATTTGGAAAGTATTGATCTGCTCAGCTGATTGACAGAAGTATTAGCTCCCTCTTGTGTCCATTCAAAAATCTTTCAGCCGCTCTAAAAATGGATAATGCATTATAGATATTTTTTAAGTTTAGATAAATGAGATCAGATAACATTTTTAAACATTTGTGTATTTAATTCAGATTTTAAATGCATCACTTTCAATCGCATGATTGTGGTTGATCGTGATAGAAGAGTTTAAGAAGGTGTATTGTGGCATTGAGAAACTGTAATTGCATACATACATTTAACAATGTGCAATCCTCTATTGACAGCTGAAGACTTCTATACATTACACAGACTTCTGGAGGTTTGGGAGATATTGAGAAGATTTCCTCCATGCCTCTTAAGATATTACCTCCTTTCAATATAAGCATAGGGAATAACAAAAACGTTCCTTATCCAATAAATATGACTACAATCTTTAATACCCTTGTTTGATTATGTGAATCAGGGCTACAGTGCAAAATAACCACACATTAGATGATGTCATTGAAACCACGAATATAAACCAGAGAAAAGTTCTCCCAATAAACTGCAGCTAAAGCAAAGTATTTACAAGAGCAGTTTCATTTGGAAATTAAAGTAAAATTCATTAACCATGAATATCGCACTCATCCAAACAGGACCTAATGCAAGGGAATTCATTAAGATATTAATTAGACGCTCAAAAATTGCCCTTTTGGTTAATGATATTTAAATTGAAAATTGAGAAAATTTGCGGAAGGCGGGTAATGCAAATTTGCACGCTCGTGCAGCAAACGTTTTCCCATTTTAGAGCTCGGAGACGTCAGGAGAACTGGACTGACACCAAAGGCGGTTTGGCTGGGGATCCGGGCACTGCTAATGACTGCCTTCGTGTGCTTCCGGTCTGAGCTTCGTCTTGTCTTGTTTAGAAGGTTCTTCATCTTGCCTGTTGATAAAGAACCGGAGGAGCTGACAGAGATATAAACGCCAACACCAAATTAGTGGCACGTCTTGGGCGATAACACAGTGCCATCTCACTGCGAACTAAATTAGGGTAATACAACATCTCAATCACGGTGTGAGATCTTCTCCTTTCTCACAATTAAAGAAATGTCACGCTCACACCCTCCACAACACCTTCCTACACACCTCTCGGCTTCTTTAATAATGAAATATCACACACGGGCGAACGTGATCCAGATTAATAGGCCTAGAATTCACCAGATCACGACAACAAAAGAGATTGGAACCGTATCGAGTCTTTGAGCAGGTTTTCATGAGCTAATCCCAGTTTAAATCTGTCTTTATCATCTGAATGCAATGTTAAATGAATTAATCACCTAATTTTTATGTCATTATTTACTGATCCTCATGTCATCATATCTTATTTGTCTGTGGGCCTATAAGGTAAAAATATTTTTAATCTTATGAAACTCTTAAGTAGAGCGATGTTTGTAAAAAAAAAACCTAGTCCATATGATTAAGCCATAAAATAAGCAACAGCTTTGTAGGATTTATTGACTGAAATTTGTTTTTAAAGTCCCAGTGAAATTAAAAATGGCAATTCTTATTCTTTCATGAAATATTGCAGCGTTTATGGCAAATAGTTTATCAATGTTGGTCATTTTCTTTTTAAAATTCATGTACCCTCATAGTCAGTTAAAATCTGAAAATGCACTTCTGCCCTGAAATGACGATCCATCTCAGAAGAGGTAAATTAGACGGCTTGGGGGGAGCATCCGTTAACTCAGCCCCTTCGACTGTCAGTCGACTGCTAGTTTCATTTCGAAATGCAAGCGCTGTTTTATACATGCTATCAATTCACAGTAAAAAACGCAAGATACGCCCAATTATTTTCTGCTATGAAGTTCCTTTTCAAGCGGAAATGCGTCAAAACGATCGCAACTTCCAGGGACTTTAAAGTCGACACGAAACGGAAGAAGCGATTGTCTTTTTTTCATATCGAGACGTATACTTTAGTAGTTAAAAAAATATATACTTTACTTTAAGAAAAAATTAGGGTGGGAATTGATTTCATCCACTGACAATTGATTGGATTTGAACACCAGTTTCCAATCTGTCAGTCATTGCAGCTCGCCCTCGTGCCATTCCTAGTGACCAGACGTGAACAGCGGTTGTTACAAAATGGGGAGGGGATAAACATTTTTGCAAATGGGTTTTTAAAAAATAATGTTGATAAAACATTCACACTGCGATGGGTTGGCACTCCATCCAGGGTGTATATCCTGCCTTGATGCCCGATGACTCCTGAGATAGGCGCAGGCTACCCGTGACCCGAGGTAGTTCGGATAAGCGGTAGAAAATGGATGGATGGATGGAAACATTCACAATAAATACTTCACCACTGTGTAAAACAATAAGAATGATCTTTTTTTATTTCATGCAGACTTTAAAGGCCAGTCAACACTGCCATTTCATGGAAAATGACGCAAAGAAAAATCCTGCACTTGCTCCACGGAAAACATTTAAGAAACAACATGAGGATGGTAAATAAAGACAGAATTTTGATTTTGGGGTGAAATATTCCTTTAATATCAGCTTCTTTTAGCTTGAAAATCCCATCTGCAACTTCACAGCTTGAACCGCTATCTCTTAAGGCTTAAGCGCTAAAGCAAAAAAATACATCTAGCCTATATAAATAAATAAATAGAGAATGGACGGCAAAAATTGTGGACGATATCTTCATTGGTGGATTATCACAACAGGCCCACTCGGCTTGTTGGAATTTAACCAAGCTTGTAGCCTGAAGCAAATGCTCTATATCTTGCTGAACCACAGCAATTTACATGTTTGTAGTCCCCGCAAATAATGGTGTCGCGCTGATAAGATTCTGATCTCTCTGTAACCTCGAATTGTGACTTTCCATGCAACACACCAGCTAGATAAGGGCAGTGTTTTTATTAAAGAGCCAAAGCCACTCATTACCAGTGTAATACACACTAGCACCTGCTTATTAGTGTCCAACACGGTCTCACAGGAATTCCTGACAGTGTCTTGAACTCTAATCTATTCATTTGTGTTTACTGACACGAATTTCACTTTTTCATGTCAGTCAGAACGACTTTAAATCTAATGTATTTTAATATGCAGTATCTTTTATATATGTAAATATATATCCACGCAAGCTGATGGGAATTCATACCTATTTTACTAGGAGGCTCATTCGTGTGAATTCCTATTTCCTACGATCTTGTTGGCATGGTATGTTAGGATTTAACTTTTCTCCTGTTATGTTAGGTTTAGGGAGCCAAATACCGTTGTATTGCCACCTTCGTTTTTAGCAAAATTTGTCTTTGCAGCTGTTTAGGGTTGGGGTGCAGTAAGGTGTCGGTTGTCACATCCTAAAATATGGACGACTTCTTTTGATGTCAGGTTATAAATAAATAAACGTGAATACCCACGTATGGAAAGTCGTGCTGAGTGACATTGAAAAATGGGGATATTCCTGTCCATGAACACGAATGAATAGATTCCAAATTTCGTGTCTATGCCACGAACTGCCTTGAGATTGGATTGTAGTGTCGCGTCTGGACTGATTGACATTTTAAAACGAAGAAAATATAATGTTTCTTACCTCTGTAACAAACAATACTGATGCTGAGATATTGCAAAACTGTTTAGGGCGATGCAGCGTATACACACTGTGTATAGAAGTGGGCGGAATTAATAAAGTTTTACATCATGGTAGGATTCATTTTAATATCAAGCTCTTCAAAATTCAACGGAGATCTTTGTTAAATTTAGTTGAATACATTACAAGATACGTAAGAAAGCTACTTTATCTCAATTGATTGTTTTATTTGGAGCTGCACAGAGGCAAACTAAAAGATTATTCATAGCAAATAAATAAGAGTGGATTTAAGTGATGTTTCATAAAAAACTATAATACAGGTTGTCTTGTTTGCCCTTACAAAAATGAAGTTTGTTCATTGTATTAGCCTTGCTGAGTTCGCCTACCAAAGGTAGCTCAAAAATTCCTGTTATCAACAACTATTGGATTCAATCTTTTTGAAGAAACGTGTTTTCTTTCATTATTGTGTTTTTTTAAACCAATTAACCATAGGCCTAATTAATCTGAGCTTGAGCACCTCAGTTTTTGACTGGGCCAGTCCTTAGTGAAAGAAAATTTGTTGTTAAAAAGATTGAATTAAATTTTGGTGATAATATTGTATAACAGTATATAATTTTTGGTTTGCAATAGCTTTGCTCCCTGATCGATCCTATTTATTGCTGATCTATGCCACTTTTACACCTACAGCCAACGAAAACACACACACACACAGGCCATCTGTCGTTCTCTAAATCAGAGTTTGTTTACAAACTTTTCTGTTTAATCCATTCCTCTCTCTCTGTCTCAAGCCAGTGTCCTGTTTTTGGTTCAAGCCGAGTGATGTGGAATTGTGTTTTACCTGCGCTGGTCTTTTTCCCGTCATGCGTTTTCTCTCTCTGTAATTTTGGCCTTTCTATTTCCTTTCATAGACCCTCTTAGCTTGAGGAAGAGAGTGTGAGGGAAGCGCCTGTTGAAATATTTATTGATCTGGGTTTTTGTTTCTCGCCGTTTTATTTATTTTCTTCTGTCTCTCTTGCCCTCCTCCGGAGCGAAGCGACGAGGTTCAACGCTGCCAGCCGTCAGACACAGAGGTGGGACTCAGATCCGTTACACAAACCCCCTATTGAGCATGTTGATCTTGCTCGGGTTCCACAAAAGAGAGAGAAAGATGGTTGGTGATGCAATGAGGATGGTAGAGGCTGCTCTTTTGGAGTCTTATACTTCAAGTTCATTTGATCACATTTAGGTTCAGGCATATTTTTAGTAAGTACTAATAGTTGTTAAAAGTGTTAAAGTTGTATACTTTGAGTACACAACTACTTTGAAACCACATTTTTCTCAGAGGTACACAGACTTAAGTGTACTTTTTTATTTTTGGTTTAAAAAGGTATACTTATGGCACACTTAATAAACTACTTTTTTGTAAGGGTCTGCCAACAGATTGCATTGCAGCGGACAAAACAAACGTGTAACAGTTTGCCGTAATCTTACTAGTGTTCATCGGATGTGAACATTGAAACATATTACATCACCTAATAAATAATAATGAGCTAAGATGATGCGTAATATTATTTCTGTGTTCATTTACTTGCCCCAACACGAACTCAAAAAGGACAAAAGATATCATGAGCCACAAAAACACAGGAAGGTCAATAAATTATTATCAATCTTTTCATTTTCTGGCACCGTGTCGATTCACACTTTATAAGAATTTTTGGCACCAAACACATAATGTGTTTACAACGACTTTTGAATAACGTTGAAACAAAATGGTTCATTTGGTTTCTTTAGCAAGAGATGTAACAGATGAGGTGTGAGAACAGCGACACAAGCAGCTGCTACTGAAAGAAACGAGGTTCTGTCCTCGTACCCGCTGCTACAAAATCACCGGCATTTCACTTTCATTACAGGTCTGCTGTGCTATAATAACTCAACATTAAAAATTGCTGCCATTAACTAGAGGCTCTTTTGTGTATGTTCTGCAGAAGCAGTCTAATGGAGGCTTCTCCTGCCATGTAACACGTGAAGACACATGTGTCTGTTAGGAGACACGGGTGGCATTGGCGTCGAAGCAGCTGTCATCGATTCCCGGCCGAGCACCTTGTCTTCGATAATGAGGACAGGGAAAGTGCAAAGACCCTCATTCCTGTATGTCCCTCGGGACAGAAAGCTCACTCCAGTCTCAGCCCGTCTTCACACCAAATTTATTACATTCTCCCTTCTGAAGAAGATTTTTATGTTCATGAATGTTGTATGAATATCAACCAGTGCTGCCAATCGATTAAAAATGTAATTTTAAAACACCATTAACTGGAAAATCTATATGCATCAAAATTGGCTGATGAAAGCCCAAATGAAGATCAACAAAGACATCAGATGGGTGAGAAATTGAATAGATATTGCCTTTAAAGTCTTTATATCACTTGTTCTGTTTTCATATCATTCAATAAAATCACTGGCACAAACGTTGGTGTTTGTGAATCTGTTCAAATCTACTACACTTACTGGCTTCCATCTGTGCTGATTCTTAATTGTTGTTAAATGGACACATGCATCAGTCGTCTTTGGCTGTTGTGTCAAATCTTGCTGTTTTAAAGCGTTGGAAGAAAAAAAACTGATCTTAATCTTTCTCCTAGACATCAATGAGATGAAATAAAGAGCGAATGGAAGCTTTTGTATGAGTCTCAGATATTTCTCTTGTGAAAAGCAGTCAGAAATCTGAAAAATATTTAATGTGTAAACATGATTAAAGGTTTAAAAACGCTGTATTTTTCACCTACTGTGCATGTTTGTATCTCCTCTTAGCCCCGCCTCTCTGAAACGTGCAAGCTCAGGTGTGCGAGGTGTGCTATGATTGGCCAGTTAACCAGTGTGTATTGATTGGTGGAATACTGCAAGCATGAGACGGAAATGTAACGCCTCTTACCATATTTGGAACATCAGGTTCCAAAGCAATTGTACTGGCAGGATCACCCTCCTTACTTGTGTATACATTTGGGAGGTCTTAGTCAAATCAGACCAAGAACACCCGTAGATTTTTGGGGGTGTTGTTACACGAGGCATTTCGGATAGGTCTGGGAAAGTGTCACGGAACGTAATGAGATAGAGGAGAACCCAAATGCAGGCAGCGGTACGGGGTAACAAAATATCTTTATAAAACACAAAACAAAAACCCACAATGGGGTAAAATACAGGGGATTAACAAAGACAGCCAAAACAGGAACGAAAAACTCACGTAGGGGACCAAAAACTCTCAGGAACAGAGTGCAGGAGCAGAAACGCTGGGACACAGCGTATGGAATAAATCCTGGGTACAGCAGTTCAGACGAGCAAAGTTACAACTATGTACAAGAACAAACGAGCACAGGACAGAGAATACAAGGGCATTAAATAGGGAGACGAATAAAGGATAATTACAATAGGCAGGTGTGGGTAATAAAACACTCAAGGGAAGCTAACGAGGAGACGAGAGGGGCGGGGCCATAGACGAGACACGAGAAGGCGCATGACAGCCAAAATCTAAGCCATGCCATGTCCTTCTCACACAAAACCCTAGACTTAGTCATGACTCCGCTGCAAGAATAAGAATAAACATGACATGATAGCGGGATCATGACATAAGCCTCCCTCAAATGAACACCTCCAGGTGTTCACCAAGGGGTAACTAACAAGACAAGACAGACTGGGTAACAGACAAAAACCAACAGAACATTGAAAACATGATTAGGGGCTTACAAGAAATAATAAACGGGTTGGGGTGAGACAATAAAAATAACAAACAAGGGAGGGGGGGTGGGGGCAAACAAGAGTACCTAGGGGGAAGTCCAAAAGGGTAGGGGCTGTGTGGGGAAGTCCTAGCCCGTGGGGGCTCGCCAGAGCGCGGAGCCCCAGAGGGCTTGACAGGGGAAGTCCTTGGAGGAACTGTCCTAGTCCCCTGCTGGACTGCCGGAACGGACAATGGCTGGAGAGGCCCGGGAGTGCCGGACGGGACCGGCTGGAGAGGCCCGGGAGTGCCGGACGGGACCGGCCGGAGAGGCCCGGGAGTGCCGGACGGGACCGGCCGGAGAGGCCCGGGAGTGCCGGACGGGACCGGCCGGAGAGGCCCGGGAGTGCCGGACGGGACCGGCCGGAGAGGCCCGGGAGTGCCGGACGGGACCGGCCGGAGAGGCCCGGGAGTGCCGGACGGGACCGGCCGGAGAGGCCCGGGAGTGCCGGACGGGACCGGCCGGAGAGGCCCGGGAGTGCCGGACGGGACCGGCCGGAGAGGCCCGGGAGTGCCGGACGGGACCGGCTGGAATGGCGGCTGGGCAGCGCTCTCCGGTGGCTGGGCAGCGCTTGGTGCCGGCTGCTGGACCGGCTTGAAAGCCAGCCTCGGGAACACCGGATGCTGGGCAGTACTGAAAAGATCTCCCCTCTTGGGCTTCCTCTTCCGGGAGCGGCCCACAGGGACTGCGGTCGACAGAAGAGAGGCGGTGGGAGGCACGGCTAGCTCCGTGCAGGAGGAGTCGGACGGGGATGTGTTCGTGGACTCCGCACGAGCCGCGGCGGCTAGCCACACGGCTTCGAAGTCCAACGGCCTCATCGCTCTCATCTCTGATCGGGAGAGTGGGTCTCTGAGACCGGTGTTGAACCGCACCGCCAGCTCCTTCTCCCCGAAGACGCCTTGCCCGGCGATGTCGAGGAACCTCTCCCCAAACTCATGCACCGTCTCCCTCCCCTGGCGAAGGCTGCAGAGGCGACGGGCAACACCACAACGGCCAGGGTTCATGGCTGCTTGCTGGGTTCAGTAATGGCTCGTTTGTTCTGTCACGGAACGTAATGAGATAGAGGAGAACCCAAATGCAGGCAGCGGTACGGGGTAACAAAATATCTTTATAAAACACAAAACAAAAACCCACAATGGGGTAAAATACAGGGGATTAACAAAGACAGCCAAAACAGGAACGAAAAACTCACGTAGGGTAACAAACTGTAACAAAAACTCTCAGGAACAGAGTGCTGGAGCAGAAACGCTGGGACACAGCGTATGGAATAAATCCTGGGTACAGCAGTACAGACGAGCAAAGTTACAAGTATGTATAAGAACAAACGAGCACAGGACAGAGAATACAAGGGCATTAAATAGGGAGACGAATAAAGGATAATTACAATAGGCAGGTGTGGGTAATAAAACACTCAAGGGAAGCTAACGAGGAGACGAGAGGGGCGGGGCCATAGACGAGACACGAGAAGGCGCATGACAGCCAAAATCTAAGCCATGCCATGTCCTTCTCACACAAAACCCTAGACTTAGTCATGACTCCGCTGCAAGAATAAGAATAAACATGACATGATAGCGGGATCATGACAGGAAAGCATTCGCTTTCAGATAGTATTTATCTTTTGTTACGACACTTTAGTTTTTGTCTAATACAAGCATGGGCAATTTATAGCTCACCAAAGACACAGAATAACATGTATTCATGCCATATGACCCCTTTTAAAAGTAACTATTACAATGTCCAAAAATATTACACTTCATGCAGTGTGTGATGTTGCTGTGTGTGAATGTAAGCAGTCTGCTGGGTTGTAAGGCCGAAAGTGAACGAATAACATAGATTTGGTTTGGGCAAAAGGAGTCGACTCTGAGTCACGCAAACAAGTCGTCTGTCGTTCTAATTTTAGTTTCATATTTGCATCACTCGATGTTATCTACACCTATGTTCCATTTGCGACACTGTAAGCAATCCAATCAGATCAGAGTAGGCTGACAGAAAGGAGAGGATTAGACAGATGAATCGCGGAACGAATCATTTGAGAGTCAGTCAAGAAGTGAGGTAAAGATAACTGCCTCTTATTAAAAAATTATAAATTATGTTTATACACCTTGTATGTACGAAAAGTTGTTGTTGGACACTCCATAAACCAAAGTAGGACCTTAAAAATCACAAAATATTTACTATTTAAATGAAAAACAACTGAGAGTTCTGTGAAAGAGCAACATCTGAGCAATAACATTTGTCTCTGGGGTAGAAGACAGGTCAGAGTTGATGGTAGATTTCAGAAGCTGCTCTGCATTTACGGTGCTGGCCTACTTACAGTATGAGTGTTTCTGCACTTACATTTTCTTTCAGAAGGCCAAGCAGATACGCTTCAATAATGCACGCAGCTAGGCAACTGCACGCCGACTATGCAACACAGTGATGTACGGGGCAGTGAGCAAAGTAAGGGATACATTATCCCGCTACACAGCTACTTCCCACATGAAAAAACTGGACACGAAATGTGAGTTTGAAATATTTTATTAGCTCAATTTTACCGAATGGAGACCTTCTGCAAGGAACAGCCGTTTATTTTGGTTTTAAGGTGAGAAACGACGTTCAAATGTCACAAACAGGCAATTAATCATTTGTAAATATAATGTCATATAAAGTATTTTATTAAAAGACATATTTATATTTAATTTGTCAAAAAATGATTTGCTGCATCCAGGTTACTGTGTGTTATAAGTTTTGAGAGGTTGTTATCCTGGAATAACGATTCTGAAAATGTCGCGACAGGCCAATCAGAATCAAGCATTCCAATGAACCGTGAGATCATTTTAATAAAATAATTAACATCACTATAAGTATAAGTATTATGGTATAATGTGATTTGTAGTAAAAATATGTGTGTTTGTTAATCTACCTTAACACCTTCTCCACTGGAAATGTCAAGATTTGTCATGTTGGTGGTGCAGAATCCAGGGCTACAATCATTGCGTGCTCGCAGTCTGCATGCGGACACATATTCATGCCATGCATGACTGCGTGTGCTAAGAATATTTGCGAGGGAGGACTGTGTGCTTCTCACCCCACTTACTTCTCCTGTACCTCTTGAATAATCCCTCTTCTGCCGTGTTACATAAAACATGAAGGTTTTTTATTATTATGAGAGGGAATTTGTGTCTTCATGGACATGTGAAAAAGTTGAGCTGGGAATTGCAGAAGAGTAAAGAAGATAAAAAGAGATGATAATTGATGACAAAACCTTTTCCACAACCCTAGAAGCCTGTTTCATTGATAAATCTGAAAATTATGTTTTTATATACAGTATATAATAAAGATGTCACAAGATTTGTGGCTGTTGAGGAATTGGATAAAGCCCAGATGCCCATTTGAGACCAGCTCTGTACCTGCGGGTTTTGTCACAGTCGAAGCAGTGAGTTTGTCATCTTTCATTTATCAAACGCCGGTCACGGAAAGGTCGATGTTTCTCTGGATTTTCTTCCTGTCGAAGTGGCTAAACAGCTGCGCCACATTTGCACATGTTTTTCACCTTAGAACACACGCTTTAAAAATTCAGGCTTATTTTCAGCAGCATTGGGTTTGATTAAAAATGTTCATATTTGTGGTTAAAACAGCCTAACACGGGTTAATTTACTACCCAAGCGTTGGGTTTGTCTCTTTTTGATCCAACACTGGTTTGAAAAGCATTTTGTAGTGAGAAAATGGTCATAAAGGTCATCACTATTTTACAGTTTAATTTTATCATTACAAAAGCGTTTTTCGTATTTGCCGTTCGTTTGTATTGTCAAAGCGCCTCTCAAAATGCTTGCTACGGATGCAGAAAACACAGAAAATATCAGAGGCAGTGTGTAAATGTGATTGACACAACGTGAGGTTCACACGATCTTTGAAACATAAAATAGCTGGTTGCTTTACATCTTAACATGGATTGAAGTCAAATTATGTCAAAGTTACACTTCTGTCAACAACTGGTAAGTTTACTCTCTGTGAGAGTTTTCATTTATATTTAACAAAAAAATACTACAGCTTTATCATTATACTATAATATGTTATATTGTTGGTTAATAAACAACAATCAAAATAAAAATCTTATTTTTATAAAACATAATTATATATCTATGTTTATATTTACATTTAATTTATGTTTTTACATT
Organism: Triplophysa dalaica; assembly: GCF_015846415.1. NCBI lineage: Eukaryota > Metazoa > Chordata > Actinopteri > Cypriniformes > Nemacheilidae > Triplophysa > Triplophysa dalaica. Next base: position 21,734,541 of record NC_079553.1, on the reverse strand, counting down.
TATTTATATTAGTACATATTATTGAAAATAATATATACATTTTTGTATGAAACTTTATATATTAAGTTTTATATAACAGAGACAATTGTGGATTTTTTAGCGATCATAGAAGCATGTAATTCATCAAAATGATAATGGAATGATTAAGAAGAGTTTTGGAATGGGCATATATCCAGATAGGGCAGTCTTGTGTAGTTTCTGATGTTTAAAAAACAGATTCAGGTGTTTAGATGGCAGTGGTGGAGTGGTGATGCTGTACAGGTCCAGAAAAGTATGCCAGATCATGGTATTCTGGTGCATTTCCAACACCGGAGAACTCGGAACCGGTCGGCGAGATGGGGAATCAAGGAGTGCAAACTGCATTCAGCACCATTTTTTTGGCCGTGCATGCTTACATTGTCTGATTTGCATAGTTTGTTTTTATTGAATTGGGTGATAAAACAATGCAGGCATGTTCGTGCAAATAAACACCGCCTCAGCAATCACAATATTTATAACTCCCCCCGTCGCGTGGAAAACGTTTACAAATCCGCCTCGGCTCGCCTGCTGCAGCAAAACATTTTAAGATCACCCGATCGCAAAAAAACGCCATCTGTCATTCCTGTTTCCAGCAGGTGTAATAATCACAGAACCGACCCCGGGCTCCAGGCCCAGCGACTCGTCATTAATCTAGTGAATCAGCCCACCCCGGCGCTGCCGTTACGTCAATGGCCCCGTCCCACCGGACACCAGATCGCTCTCGTGGACATCACACCGGCAACAAGACAGAAAGCAGAAAAGCACCCAGTCCGCTCCAAAAAAAACACAGAGAGCCAAAGAACGTTCACGGGCCAGGCCTGGAGAGCCACACATTGTAGTTTGGAGATTGGATTTGAAAAGAGAGCCAGTTTTGAAAGACATGGCATCTGTTTTGGCTGGCAGCGGTTGGACTTTGCTGCTCTTTTTGTGCCAGCCAACAATCTTGGTCCAGCAGGGGAAGAGGGAGATGAGCAAACATAGGCTGTGCACATTTACCGTCTGCCCCCCGTGTGTGGCATTAACGGTGACAGCACGTTATAATGAGCTGAACGAATGTGATTCACCTACAAACTGCTACCTGTCGACGCGTCTTCGGCTGACGTGATAATTTCATCGATTCTGGGGTGGTTGGGCAAATCAAATCTAAATAATTAGAGCTGTCAATCAATCACAGATTTCATTCCATCCTTTGTGTTTTCATCACATCAGTATTTGCTTCACATCAGTAAACAAGGATCATTTAATGACATTACCGTGGCACAAAAGATTAGACAGACGTATTAAAAGTCGATGCATTGCTTGTTTTATTTGTATGGGATTGAACAGAAGCCTTATATATTTTTATGCTGTAATACATCACACAGCATTAATATGACAGCCATATTAAAAATGCATTTCATTCCAAGTTTAAGACTGTAAAATTTAAGTTGACGTGTGGCGTTTAGTCATAAGACATAACATAACAACAGACATAACAACCACAAAGTCAAAGGTAATACATTGCTGTCTATTGAAAGCGATTTGTACGGCAATTGCAACAAATATATTCCAGTTTAGTTTCAAGATTATTTAATATACAGCTAATAAACTTTTCGATAAAAAAAGCTTTCCTGAGCTGAACAGCACCTTACATTTTTCTAATGTAAAACTTTGGAAGCGAATCTTTACTGTTTGTTTTTACATTACTCAAACTTACATCAGTCCACAACAGCGCCACTTGTTGAATTTCTATTACAGATTATGTTTGAGCGATCGCCAGATAGTGAGAAACTGCCTATCAAACCCTGCAAGATATAACAAATGTGCAAAGGAAAGCAATTACAAAAGAACAACTAAAAAGAAGTAAAGTACCAAAAAAGAATACTAATCCATAAGTAGTTTTGTGTTTCTTTGGTGTTTGTATGTTTATTATTCGACAGTACATTGAGTGTAATGATAGCAACAGATAGAACCCATAAAAGACGGATGCAAGAACAACAAGGTTTGATAACCTGACGCTGTTAAATCACCATCATTTCTCTGTCATTATGGGGCTGCTGTTGCTTCACATTTGATATGAAAGCAATCCGTCCTTGTGGAATGGAACTGCAATTGATGACATGTAATTTGCATCTTTGCACGCTCAAGGTTACACATATTATGGTATATTTCTCATCATCTCTCAACAGCCGCTCGCCTTCTTTACAGCTTTCTGCAATGCATCGTTTTGGTGGTAAGATCAGCCAAAAAATAATGTGTTTAATAACTTTTAAAGAGTACATAACATGAGACCATGAAAATGACTTTCATGCAGTGTGTAATGTCGCCGTGTTTGAAAGTAAGCACTCTGCCAAGTTGAAAATCTGAAGGTGAATGAATAACAAAGTTGTTGGCTTGGAAAAAAGGAAGTCGACTCTGAATCAGGTCCCTAGTCCGATTCACTAACCGCCACGGATTTACATCACTACATATAGTCCCCGCCTTCGTTTTGCTAGGACTGCCAGCGAAAACTTCACTCTTCTCCCCCAAACACTGTAGCTCGTGAGCCTCATTCACGGTAGACCAATCACAGAAGACTAGAACATCTGACCAATCACAGCAGACTAGACAAGCGGAGAGGAGGGGATTAGACAGATGAATCGTGGGACAAATCATTTGAGTGTCAATCAAGAAGTAAGGTAAGAATAACTGCCTAGTATTACGAAATAATAGTGTTTTTACATCTTCTTTGTACATAAACTTGTTGTTGGCCACTCCATAAACGTAGGACAAAAAAGTAGGACCTTAAAAATCCCTAGTTATGCATTCTTTAAAACACATTAGAACGAATATATTCAACTACAGTAGTTTTTAACATCTGCTGCTAGTACCCACGGTGGTACTCTGGATGATGATGATGCAAGCGTTTGACCCAAATGTAAAATGTGAAAAATGACCTGCAGGGAGAAGTTTAAAAAGTCAAAGAATTCAGACTGAGATGACTAAAAACAGACCAAACAAACGTCTCTGTCTCCTTTTAAAGAGATCAGACTTACGACATCTAATCATTCATGGCTTAAAATTACAATAGATGCCGGGCAGAATTTATGTCTTGATATTTTGTTATTAAAATTCTGTTGTTCACAAACCAAAGTCTATCGCAGCTGAACCAAGACCACATACAGAAACATTAGTCTCTGTGTTTCTGAAAGCAGCTCTGTTGGGTCAAGGGGAGAGGCAATGGCATGTGCCACTGATGTGTAGTTCATGTGACCTGCGCAAGGGGACAAAACCGTGGCACAGAACCAAACATCTTCCAGATACTGACGCGATGCCCAAACGCCCGCTGAAACATTACTGAATACGTCCCAGTAACAACAGACAGAACGAATGCTGAATAGATGCTGTAGCGATGATATCAGATGACCAGCAATTACAAGGTGATGTCATGCCTTGATAAAAATATGATGTGTAAGTTTCTGTTTTCGGAAAGGATCGTGTATGTAGTACAAAGGAGTGATGAACTGTGAGTGTCTTTTCACGCTTTTTGGGGTTTGAAGGTTAAAGGTGTTGAAATTGATTACTGCCGTTTCGCTAACTTCAGCAACACGCCTTCCCAGCAAAACCCTTCAACCCCCAAAAGACACACCAGCACCGTGAATGTGCAAAACGATTCACGGACAGAGAGCCTAAACATATAGTGATGATGTATACTTGCAGGTCAGAGGTAAAAAAAATATGAATGCATTTGGCAGCATTTATATATCCAATCTAAATCCCTGGGATATGATCCCACAACCTCAAAGATACAAAAATCCGAAGCAACATAGAGGAAAAGTTTGAATCTGTAAGATTTCGCATTTCTAACTTGATCCATTTATGAAACTGCAGCTGTTGACAAAGAGCGAAAGAAATTCAATGTGGCACAAATGGAAGGCCCTGCACGTCGAGTGAGTGTAAATGATTTGGTCAGTTCATATCAAATTATCAGACGCACGAATCAATTTCCCTTGTGCAGAACTGCTGAATGGTGAGAAAAAGATCATAATGAGCTTCAGACGTATTTTCCCCAGAGCAAACATCATCAACAGTGTTGAGTCTGCAGGAGAACAAACTCTCAGGGTGTCTCGCTCGCCCCTCCCGCCAACCCAAACGCACGCTGACACGTAAATTAAAAAACCCGGCTCCCTCCCACACCGCGTGTCCTTCAGCACATCCACCCTGTTTCATTTGAATTGCTAAAGAAGGCTTTATGCTCTTTCACATGATGTTCCGATCCTGTGTGACGTTATTTCATCTGTGCCATGAAAAACGTTTTTTAATTCAGATTCTCCACAAAATGCTTCTTTGGTATTGAACGGAGAGATGCAATCAGATGTAAACGCCAAAATGTTCATCTTGTGGAATCAAACATTGATCTGTGCGTGTTGTCCTTCACTATGGAAAGTCCATTATGATTATCAAGTGATTTTGAACTCTAAGAGGAGACATTCAATTAACACATTCACATTAACACACGAGCAGGTGCTTCACGGATTACATTCCCTGTCTGGTGCCAATGTAGAAAAAAACAATCCCTGCAGGGTAAGAATGATTAAACTTGTGTTCAGCGGCAAAAAAGTGGAATCAAACATCATTTCAAAGCAACTACTCCTCAATTCACATCACACTGAAAGCTATTATTTCACCCCTGATGCCCAGCCATTCTCTGGCAGATCAATAATACAACAACAGTACTCCAAATCCATATAAATCAGCCGACGCCGTGTGCCTGTCTTCATGTTTATAACATGAAGGTGAAAATGTGGAGAAAAAGAATTCCTTTATGAACAGCTAAAACCGCAGCAACAACCCGTTTTAGTCTGTGGAATATCATTATGAATTTCTCATATCAGCAATTTGTTTAGAAATGTACTCATGCATCTGTATCATGCTTTTTTGAGAAATTCCCATGCTCAAAAGTGCAAGCAGGCCTGACTGCTTTGATTTATTTATGATTTAACCAATATTCATATTTAATGTTTGCGGGGTCTTGAATATCAACTCGAACGATCAATGCCATCTGCTGGCTCTCCATAAAACAACACCCAACAACAGCAGCAGACCACTGACATTCAACAGGACGCACAGTTTTATACAATGTTATAATTACATTATTTGATTAAAATGCCTATATGCCATTAATATATAATTCATATTATTGTTTGAAATTGAGGTTGTAAATATACTATAGCTTATACAGTTTAAGGTTTACATGGTTGTAGTCTAGTCATCACGTGGTTGTTTTAATAAAATAAAACAATAAACAAAATTAGTTTTGCATATCGGACACCAAGAAATCAGAATATGTTCTGTATCGTAAAAATGGATCAATCTCTAATGTCGTGCATTGACTTGTTACACGCACACACGCACAGAGAGAGCGCGCGCGCAAGAGAGAGGAAAGCCGTCTTGATCTATTTTTTTTCCAAGTGTTGATATGCAGAACTCGTATGTTGTGGAGCACACTTGTCTCTATGATTCGAACACACATAACACACAAAACAAAACCCTTGCGTGGACACACACACACACGCGCGCGCGCGCGCGCTTGATTCATTGGCAGGTAGACCCCCGGAGCCGCATTTGTATTCAGCTCCAGGTCCGAGCAGAAGAATGAAACGAGAACGAGCGCGCATTAAGGAATGCTTTAGGAATTCCAACTTACCTTTCCACAGCAACGCCAGGAGCGCAGCGGCGAGCGCGCTTCGTACCATTGCGCAGCTCATGGTTCGAGTTTCGCCGACTGTTTATTATTTGTACGTGGCAGTTCTTGCAGCAACAGCGAGCAGGAAAACGCATACACCGTTCCTCCTTTTGCGCTATGCACGCGTCCGCAGTCCACAAATCTTCCAAGTGCGTAAAGAGTGCCTCAAGACGGGTCGGTTCTCCAGAGTGACCCTGCGCAAGGAGACCAAACACAATCTGCTGGAGTGCCAAAGGACGCGCAAACAAATGCCTGTGCAAAATAACACACAGAATTTAAGTCTGAGCGCGGAAGAATCCAGGGAAAATGCGTCGGGATGACGGGAGTGAATATAATGCAGAGGTTCTGTGGGAAGCTGACGGTCTCAGTGGTTCAGCATCACTGTGCATCGTTAAAGGCGTTTGAGAGCGTGCACCAAAGAAACCTTTGATTGACAGCTCAAGGAGAAATCCCCTTCGCCAATCGCGGGTGGGCAAGGAAGGAGGCGGGGCTTGAAGGAGGAGACTTGGCCAATGGTGAGCGCGGAGGGGGCGGAGATATCTGGAGCGCTATGATGAATATAAGGTGATTTATAGGGAGCTCAGTGTACTGCGGTACTGGAGAGAAGGTTTTCGGCACGTTAGGGCTTTACAGTTCTCTGCTGGGAGCTGATTTGCGTTGGGGACTTCCGAAGTAATGTGCACTTGATTTATTGGATCGTTCTTACTATGCACTACATTTTTCCTCTGATTTTATATGTTAGATTACATATTTCTACAAGTTATATTAGTCTCCATGGAAGTGTGAAATCAGTCATTTTGGATTGAGATGCCATTTTTACATCTACAGATTTGTCTCACGTTTCTGTCCAAAGCGCATTTAAAGTATTTTATCAGTATGTGTGTTTCCTGGGATTGAAACCCATGACCTATGCACTGGTTACGCAATCCTCTACTAGTTGAGCTAATGTGCTGCTGTGCCACCATGCTGCCCTTCAACAAATTTATGGAGGTGTGCAGTTTAAACGCCTAAACTTGACCAAATGATATTTCTATGTGATGTGCATATATGTCCAGCTTTGGATATCAATCTCTTGCCCCTTTTTTCAAATGTTTTAATAAATATGTACAAAGATTTTTGTGGACTTCTGTTCGGAGCATAAACTAAAGCAGAATGTAAGATAGATTCAGTCAACGATTGTCAAACAATGAACAAAATATAAATAACTTGATACAACTGTACTCAATGTATGCTTTCTTTCCTGCGAGCTGGTTTTTAAAGTTGCACAGTAGTTACATCCCAATCTCTTTTTTTTCCAATTTCATACCTTATTCACGTTTACTGTTTTGAACCCAGCTGCTCTCCTGTAGATGGTCTTCATCAGAACATGAGATTTGGGTAGAAAATATTGACTTTTAGTCTTGATTTGGGGAGGTTATTCACGCCATACCTCCACAAGGTCAATGACTCTGGAGTAACGCTCTCCAACCGGGTCTTGACTGTCATGTGTTGATTGACGGCTGTCCAGACTGAAGTGACGGGACGTGACAACAGCGTTTGAATATCAATATGCCAGACTAGAAACAAGGCTTCAAAGGAAAACTTCACAGGCAAATGAAGATCCTGTCATTATGTGCTCATGACATTATTCAGTCCAGAAAATACACTTGTGTCGTTTGCTGTTCTTATTTGCATGGTTTTATTCAGCGTGTAAGAAGATAAAAAGAAACTCTTGCTCTATATTCCACATTTTCTGATGTCAAACAAAATCCTTGTGCGGGGAAGAGACTGAAATTTAGGTCATATTTTCCTCCACAACAACTGTGTTTTGATTCCTAAGTAACGTTTTAAGAATCTGTCATTTGTCAGATAAATGTATATTTATAATTGACATTCCCTCATGTCTTTTCAAACCTGTATGACTTTCTTTCTTCTGCAGAACACAAAGGAAGATATTTTATTGAGAATTTTTAAAGAACCAAACAACATTGACCTCCATTGACTTCCATTGAGACATTTCTCAAAATATCTTATTTTCTGTTCCACAGAAGAAAGAGTCACATACAAGTTTTAAACCACATGAGAATGAATAGAGGATAACAGAATTCACTTTTAAAAAATCACTTTTAAGCTGTGCACATATACATCAGCAGTATGTTTCATTTAAACTCATTTTATGTGCATTGTTTGTTACAACTCTTAAATTATAAAATTGAATAAGTTGTGCACTTCAATATAAAAGTCAAATCTGATTCATGGCTGGGGGGCTCTGAGCTAACACCCAAAAACTGTGAGTTTCACCAATCCGCTCATTTGGCAATCTGACAGAGAAATCAATTGTGAAATGGTGCAGAGATCTCATGTGCTTTCCCCCGGACCTCCAATCATTTTCATCCTATTAAGTTGCATTTATCACACATTAATGGGTCACAGCTTCATTTAATATGTGAGCGAGTATGTAAAGAGTAACATGAAGCATGCATAGACACATTTCAGACTGGTTTTTATTTATAATAATTGATTGCAATCGTCATGTTCTGTTTGGTTGAGCGCCGCATGAGTTGTCACCTGCTTGCATTCTCTGTTTGCGATTGACTTGAACAGAAAACATTTTCGACAGAGAAGACACGCAGCAATTTGCATTTGAAGATTGCTGTCTGAAAGCCTGTGTCCTTCAGCCATTCAAAGTTCTCAGCATCAACATTTTCAAATACAATCCAGTCTTTAACACGACCTAAGATATTTGGTGGCCTTACTCTTAAAATATGTGACCCGCTTTGAATGATAATTGTCATTTTTCTGTTGAAATTCCCTCACCCCCAACTCCTGTAAGAGTAGAGCACATCACAACAACATTTACTGTCGGCATAGTCGTAACATGGCAAAAGTTTCCATTAGTAACTAAATGCTTGAGCAATCCCGAGCTTTCAGAGATAGGTCAACGTCATCACAACACCACACAGAATGTCCGACCGCATTCAAGAAATCTTTATTTTCCAACCTAAGAGGTCATGTGAGGAGAAATCACTTGTAGGATAATACGTCTTAGCAGAGGATATGTGACTGGGATATGAAAGCCCTCGTGAACTCTCAAGGACACAGCACCAAAAAACTGATCAATTCTAAAGGTGTGAGAGAAAAAAAGGGTTTAAAGCTGTACACTATACACTTCAGTTTGCATTTAAAGTCGGCATAAAATGGAAGAAGCAATTTTTTTTTTCTTCCGTTTCGTGATGTATATCCGAGTGAAACAAATTAGAAAGATGTTAGGCCTTCATTTCGTTCATCGAGTGCTAATTGGACCGTTAAAAATTGAGTTTTGCCAACAATGTGGAGTCAGATTTGTAATCCAGTAATTCAGTCCCGCCCTTGTGCCATTCCTCGTGACCGGAAGTGAAGAGAGGTCGTTTCGAGAGGGGGTGGAGGTTAAAGTTTTAATTAAAGATTACAAGTGCAAATTTATTTAAAGCAATCATTAAGACCGCCCAAATGTATACACAAGTAAGGTGGGCGTACCTGTCCATACAATTGCATTAGAACCTGATGTTTCAAATATGGTAAGAGGCGTTATATGTCCGTCACACGCTTGCAGTATTCCACCAATCACTATACACTGGTTAACTGGCCAATCATAGCACACTTCGCTTTTCAGAGTGATGAGCTTTGTAAAAAATCTGCGTGTTTCAGAGAGGCGGGCAAAGAGGAAATACAAACATGCACGGTATGTGGAAAGTACACGGTTTTTAACCTTAAATCGTGTATACACATTTCATTACATCTAAAACAAACGAAAATGTTTGTTTTACCCACGTCATATGACCCCTATAAACTGTGGATGGTGCACTTTACATCTACTGTATGCATTTTAGAAGGGTAACTTTTAGTATCCTCTGAAATGGAACACTAAACATGTTTTTACTAACTTTTACTAACAGTTGATGAACTTACAAAAAGATTGCTGCTATAAGTGTGCCATTAGTATACCTCTTTAAAACCGTAATAATAAACCTTGAATGTCTACTTTTTATGTACTTCTTAGTATACTGTTAAATATGATGTTAAGTGCACTTAGGGTGTGTTCACATATGCCATGTTTGGTTCGATTAAAACAAAGGGATTGCTCTGTTATCTGTGTAAGTGTGAAAGCTGCCACCCGAACCCTGGTGTACACCAAACAAGCACACCGAGACTGCTGAAAAGATGAGTCTCGGTCCACTTTCATATGAACTCTGGCACGGTTCGATTGAAATATGAACGCAACACGGATCAAAGGAAATGAACCAAATGAAAAACAGGAAGTGATAACAATATACGACCAGAAAAAATAAAGTGATTTGATAATACTTTATAAAAGCAGTGTTTATTGGATCTGTGCTTGCGCATGTAACGGAGGAATTCCTGGCACCGTTTTGACTGCTTAAGAGCAATCGCACCAGAGTTCGTTTTAATCGAACCAAACATGGCATATATGAACACGCCCTTAAACACTTGAGGTCTTTGCGAGTTACTGGCTTGATAGTGTTGTATATAATGCACCTACTAGATCTCATAAAAATGATACGTCCTTTCACCATGATCCCCTTATGTATGACATGCATGATTTAATTGTCTAAGGTCTTTAGTAAAAACAATAGAAAATCATGATCAAAGAAAAAAGGAAGACCAAGAGCAGAGCCAAAGCAGCAGCCATCAACGGATAATATCATTTCTAAAATTACACAAATGATAAGGTTGATTCGTCAACAAGAATGAATCAATAAGAGGTTAATGATGCTTGTAAAGGGGATCTTAATAACTAGTGACATTTGTTTTAACTTTGAAATGGCCACAGCCAAGGTTGAGTCTTTGTCACTGATCGAAGAGTCAGCGCTGGCTGTTGATGTGAATTATATTTTGTAGCCACGCTTACGCTTTTGCAAATATAAAAGCTCCAGACTGTTATGTAAAACTTTTGTCTCATACAGAGCAGGTTTGCTCAAACCTAGAAGCATAAAAACAACTAAACTACTAGTTTGCGTATCAAAGTGTGCTTCCATAAAGTAAAAGAAATTGCTTTATGAGCATTGAACCAGTAAAATATCCTTTCTACCTTTAAGGTTACTTGTAGTTCTAGTCGTAAGCCGTACAAACAAACAAAAAAGTTAGCAAATTACTTTCAAAAATATATTTAAGTGTCTGTTTGTTCAACACATCTTCTCTTTTTGTTTTTTGGAAAGCTGCTTTGATGCAATGCAAGTTATATATAATAAATAAATAATCAATTTCACTTGACTTTAAAGTATGTTTTTATAAATAAAAAAGTTGGCCAATTTGGTCTAAAGTAGTATCAAAATAGTATGTATACTACTTGTATGTTGATATTAGTATCACAATTTGTGTCAACATAGTTAATTACAAATGAATATGATTAAAAGTATTAGTAAATATAATTATAGTATTATAGTATTACACAATTTGAGTATGTACTATATGTATTTGGGTTTAGTTTTTTTTTCAAAGTCAAAGGCAAATAGTGTGAATAGCAAATTTAACAAATCCAGTTTAACAGCTAACATTTCATCAAAGCTGTACAATAACACCAAAACCAAAAAGAGAACATATTGAAGAAACAGAGTAATAGACTTTAACAATGACCGTACAATGAAGTTCCTTCAAAAGGTGTAGATGAACTGGATTTCCTCCGGTCCGCTCGTTGGAATTTAATTACTGATGCAATTTCCAGATAATTATCATTTGAATTATTTTCGGCCTACGTTAATGCGATGCGACCATTAAGTCTGACAGCTCTGCAGGATCAGCGGGCAACAAACCGTGACACATCCGTCCACGGGAGACGGTCTCCGGTGCAAGCATGCTCAGAAATGTTCAAAAGGTTGTGCTCCAGGGCCTAGTTTGCTGAGAGGTGTGTGTGCGCGAGAGAGTTTTTAACGGTGACACACTGAGATGGTGAGTCTTTCCAGCCTATTTAACATGGAAATGTATGGAGATGGCACTACTGCTTTTTTCTTCTGTCTGCATTCACACAAGCCTTAAGCTTTTCTCATTAATTGCCATGGCACAAACAGAAAACATTCACTAGTAATCATTGTCCCTCAGAGGGCCCCAGAGAGAGAGAGAGAGAGAGAGAGAGAGAGAGAGAGAGAGAGAGAGAGAGGGAGAAAGAAAGAGAGAGAGAGGGATCGAGACAGAGAGAGAGGGAGATAGAGAGAGAGAGAGAGAGAGAGAGAGAGGGATTGAGACAGAGAGAGAGGGAGATAGAGAGAGAGAGAGAGAGAGAGAGAGAGAGGGATTGAGACAGAGAGAGAGAGAGAGAGAGGGATTGAGACAGAGAGAGAGAGAGAGAGAGAGAGAGAGGGAGAGAGAGAGAGAGAGAGAGAGAGAAAGAGAGAGAGAGGGAGAGAAAGAGAGAGAGAGGGATCGAGACAGAGAGAAAGAAAGAGAGAGAGAGGCTGGGAGAGTGCCAAAAATATAGACGGAAGCGAAAGAAAGTAAAATCATGGAAAATTCAATAAATAAATAAACAGCGCCTCAATAAATTCATAAATCAGCCTCTGTCTGAGTAAAACAAGGGCAAAAACATAATTTTACAGAAACTGAAAAGAAAAGTTTATCCAAAAAGGATCATTTTGTTATTATTTAATGAATTAGGTTTTTTATAAGCCATATACTGTTATACTTCCAAACCCAATATTGAATTTTTTAAGTATAATATTACCACTCCCTGTTCAGTGATTTTATTTATTGTTTCTTATTTTATTCTTTTATGTTTTTCATTAAATTTTCATAAACGCAAAGGAAAATCTTCTCAGTTGTTCATTGTGTAAACGTGGCCTCAGATATTAGAAAGAGATTTGTCAAGTCTGCGATCTAAAGTCAAGATTATTGAAGATTTCAATATAAACTCAAACATTTCTCATTAAATTTACCCAAATCCAGATTATTTTACCTCTACAATCTACATTCATTTACACCTCCATACTTTGTTGTTTCAACTATTGTCCCAATTGTTTTTGTTTTCCTCATTTAAGAGAAACATCTGAGACTAAGAAAGAAAGAGAAAGAGAGTCTGGTATTGGCCAGTGAAGGATGGCAGAGACCCCACAAATGAAGGCCGCAGCAGGGTTTCAATGACAGAAGAGGCAGAAGAAAGCTTGTGAGTATCGCTGTAAAAAAGAAAATTAAAGGAGACCCCCTGGCATCACCCAATAATACCCCTAATAGTGAGAATATAGTGAAAGGGAACTGAGCAAGACTTCTGGCCACTTGGTAGCTTATGGAAAAATGAAAGAAAGAAAATCCTTACGGCAGAATAAAGAATCCTTTATGTGGTTTGAGATGAACTGTGTAACGAAGACAAGCCCCAACTGTCGTGGTGTGTGTGAGAGGGGGTCTTTATGACAGAGAGGAACAGTTTATTCACTGTTAATCTGCTTCATTTTCAAGCTTTGCTCTTGTGCTGTTAGCGCTGCCGAGATTCAACATGTGCTACTTTGTGACGGCAATGGCTTTTGTTGTATTTTATGACTGTAAGTCACCTTGAAATTGAAACACTGAAAGGAAATTAACAACAGAAGTCTATATTGTTCATTTACTACATGTATTTTTTACATATATTGTAAAAGACCACCCACTGGCCCAACGACGGAATCAAATGTCGTGGGTGAAGGGATCTCATGTTCTGCTTCTCCTCAGCGATTTCTACATGAAGTTATTTAAGAACTGTTACAATTTAGCTCAATATATATGACCCTGTGGTTAAGACCGATCTGACTCCAATTTCAATATAATATAAAATAACTTATTTGTCATTTCAAATGTATCTGTTGATTATAGTTAATTTATCTATAAATCTCCATACTTTAATATTTATTATTTAAAGTTATTCTTTCAATTGGGACCTGCAGTCGCACAGAGTCTCACGCCGACCGGGTTCATGGATCTCACGGACACAAAACGGTCAGTTCTGATCTAGTCAGAGGTTGTCAGGTAAACTAATATCATTAAAGTTTGGCCGCTATATGCTTGCTCAGAAACATAACAATAGTTATTTTAGTCACGATCATGCAACGTGCTAAGCCAAATGATAGGAGGAAATTTGTACATTTGAGCTTTAGTAATGCCCTATTTACAATTTAAAGTCTAGTATAAACTAGTCCATCCTATCCAGACACATCGATTTTGCAGTAACAGAACAGGTTCTTTCAATCTACTGGTAATAACAGACTTTGAAGAATTCAGATAATATCAACAATGACAATTTATTTTACCAGACAGGCACAACATTAATTAAAATCATAGAATGCACATACAAAGAAATTCCTAATTTAATAAGCAAAGATTATCAACATATTATAACAATAAAATAAAATCACAAAGTTTATCATACCTGGTAAAATCGAGACACACAGATGCTGTGTGGGAAGTTCTGGTTACAAAAGCTTCCTTGAGTCTTTTGCCAATGCACCATATATACCCAGATGTAAAAAAGCCAATGGTCAGTGAGAAACTTGGTTTGTTTGTTTTTCTCGTGACTGAAGAGAGCATCAAATGAGATCTAAATCTATCTGTAAACAAGATTCCCTGAGAAAGACACACCTCTTTGAGGAGTGCAGGTTATGGATTAGAGTTAAAAAGTTTTAATATACTCTCTGTTAGGTTTGAATGAACTAGACCTTTTCACCCATCGCAAAATGACGTTGAACAATACCAAACATGATGATCGAAACTTTATACTATGACAATAAATGACATATACAGTATGAAATGTGTAAGCATTTTCCCAGTGATCAGGGCCTGAAGAGAATAAGGGGAGCGTTGTGATAAGAAGAGGGGGTTCAGTTCCTGGGCATCGACATCCCCTGAGAGGAGGGCAGGATATCATTCCTCAGGATCTAGCAACAAATGGGGTTTTATTGTTTTGTAGCATCACAAACAACTTTAGTTCTTAGTACTTTTATAGCTGCCTTACATATAAAATGCTGGTGCTATCCCATGAGGCCTCGCAGAAGAGCTGACAGACTCGTCTGGGATGCACACAGATAAATATGTACTGCAACGATCAGTAAATATGTATTACTGGCATTACGGCATGGTACTTTGATGCATTTCTTTCAGTTCACAACACTATTTATCATTAACTTCACTTTACATGTATTATAATGAATGACCGGAACTTTCAAGTTTCTTAAAGGCTATAAAAACAAAAAAAGTATAATACTTCTTTCATTTATTCTCTCTCGTGTGGTTGTAGATCTTTATGTTAGTTTTTCTTCTGTGGAACCCAAAAGAAGATATTTTGAAAAATGTCTCGTTGGTTTTGTGTCCATACAATGGAAGTCAGTGGGGTTTAGTGTTGTTTGGTAGGGATGTTTTTCAAAATGTATGTTTTTGCGTTCTGCAGAAGAAAGAAATTCATACAGGTTTAGAATGACATGAGAGTGAATACATTGAGTAAGAAATTCAACATTTTAGGTGAAGTGTCCCTTTAAGCAATGCCATCTAAGAATTGAACTGAGTACATCATTATATATGTTGTGTTCTTTTTCTGTTGATGTTACAAACTTTTTATTTATTTTGAGAAATAAATGGTCGAAATAACACAGCGAGCGTGTTGACTCTTGGGATGTTGGCAAAGGGCTTTTAAGCTTCAGATAGCAAAAACAAACGGAATTAATTTCTTTCTTTTCCCGCTTCTGTTAATCAATGCGTTCCTTTCGTTCCTTAACCCACAAAAGAGAGAACGCTTAATTTTGTTCTCCCCAAGGGCAGTTTAAATTATTGATATTAAATATGTGATGAAACATTCCTGGGAGATTCACCTTTTTAGACGGAAAGTTCAAAACGTAAAGCCCAAAGTAAGAAGCATTGAAGACGGATCAAAGCCGAAGCCTGTAATAGATGTTGGAATTTAATCATGTCTCTCTCTCTCTCTCTAACACACATGCGCAGACACACAGCATGTTTCTCTTGTTTATTTCTGTAATACCAGCACTTTATCAAACACTAGACTGGACACCAGAGACAGTATTTTTGTTTCTGCTTCTATGTGCATCCTCAGGGCCTTCGTTGCGGATGTTATGTTTTAACACATGTGACGTCTGCTTGCTGGAAACCATTAAAACTAAATGATGAAATGTGCTGACATGCATCCCTGTTATCTACTAGAGTACAACACAGTGCTCCTCCCAGCACCGCACTTTAATCTGAGCACAATAATCAATGAAGCCATATCGATTCTGACTCGGCGTGACAGACATTCAAATGTGTCTGGACACGTGTGTGAGCGTCAGCAAAGTCATTTTTAAAGAAGCAGTTTAGACAATGAATGAAGAAAAATACATTGTGTTCTTTATTCACTCGTCAAAAGAGAAATTCGATTTGCAGGTCAAAAAACAACCGTTCACATGAACCATGTCTGTCATAAAGTAAAAAATCAGGTTTATCATTGACGTCGTCTGTTGAACTCAATATGTTATATAAAGTACATTTGTATTGAATATCTCAAAATTCTAAAGGAGAAAACATTGCATAAGTAAGACAAATATTGACATACCGTACGAGTATAGATAAATAAATTATACATCTTTCCTGTAGCTCATTGGTTAGAGCATGGCGCAAGCAACGCCACAGTCATGGGTTCAATCCCACAGTCATGGGTTCAATCCCAGGGATTACACGTATTTAGAAACAAATATACAGTATAATACAATGTAAAGATAAAAGTGTCTGCTTAATACGTAAATGAAAATGCATATTTGAAAATGCACCATTTGGTCTTGAAAGAAATGATCAAAAATGTAAATCTACACTATAGCGTGAGACAATGTTGAGATCTCATCTGCAGCTCGTGAAGAGACACATGTGAGATCGCTCAGCCCTTGTCTTAGTTTGCTGTGTAGATGAAACAATTCAGAAGAAGAACGAATTATTTCAGATTCTTCTTCAATCTCACTTCGCTGCCAGTGTTTGCTTGATTTTATTTGTCGAGTCTCTTTTGGCGGTGTCCTCTCCCGTCTTCTCGGATGTCAGTCTTCTATATATATCAATGCAGTGGGCTGCTTAGTCTGCAGTGAGTGATATTGAAACTGAGAGTGGCCGGGGGTGAACCAGGCTCAGGCAGGAAGTTAATGAATCGAGCGACCTTCATTTGGGAAGAAACCTAGAGAAAGTTCCCCTGCTGAAATCCAATATACCCCCTACACCATTAGTCGTTCCATACTAATTAGTGCTGTTTTTTGAGGCAAAAATCACTATTACTATGGCTCAGTGTTAATGATATGAACACACCCCAGCAACTACATGGCAACAAGCTGAAATCCATTCAGGGCAACTTACATTTTGAATTCCAAAGCACTAACATCATCCAAAGTACCCTACCACCTAGAAACACACTTACATTACTCAGAACATCTTATTAACCACTGACCATCTCTCAGAACACCTTAGCAACCACCTGACCTCACTCTAAACACCCTAGCAACCACCAAGAAACACACAAACATCACTTCACAACTTCCTGCAAATCAGCTGTCATCACAGAGAACAGCTTGGCAACCTCTTAGAAACACACAAACATCGCTCAAAACACAAAAACATTCACCTACCATCACTCAAAACACCTTAGCAACCACCTATCGTCACACAAAACAGCTTGGCAACCACTTAGAAACACACTAACATCAGTCAAAAACCGAAGCAGTCACTTACCATCACTCAAAACACCTTAGCAACCACCAAGAAACACACCAACATCCCCCAGAACACCTTGGCAACCACCTATCGTCACACAGAACTGCTTGGCAACCTCTTAGAAACACACAAACATCACTCAAAACACAAAAACATTCACCTACCATCACTCAAAACACCTTAGCAACCACCTATCGTCACACAAAACAGCTTGGCAACCACTTAGAAACACACTAACATCACTCAAAAACCGAAGCAGTCACTTACCATCACTCAAAACACCTTAGCAACCACCTATCATCACACAGAACAGCTTGGCAACAACTTAAAAACACACTAACATCACTCAAAAATCCAGAGCGACCACCTACCATCACTCAAACAACCTAAGTATCCACCAAGAAACACACAAAAATCACTCATAACACCAGAGGAACCACCTATCATCACACAGAACAGCTTGGCAACAACTTAAAATCACACTAACATCACTCAAAAATCCAGAGCGACCACCTACCATCACTCAAACAACCTAAGTATCCACCAAGAAACACACAAACATCCCTCATAACACCTTGGCAAACACCTATCGTCGCACAGAACAGCTTGGCAACCACTTAGAAACACACTTACATCACTCAAAAACCGAAGCAGTCACTTACCATCACTTAAAACACCTTAGCAACCACCAAGAAACACACAAACATCCCTCAGAACACCTTGGCAACCACCTATCGTCACACAGAACTGCTTGGCAATCACTTAGAAACGCACTAACATCACTCAAAACACCAGAGCGACCACCTACCATCACTCAAAACACATAAGCAACCACCAAGAAACACACAAAAATCACTCAAAACACCTAAGCAGCCACCAAGAAACACACAAACATCACTCATAACACCAGAGCAACCACCTATCGTCACACAAAACAGCTTGGCCATCACTTACAAACACACTACCATCACTCAAAACACCTTAGCAACCACCAAGAAACACACAAACATCCCTCAAAACACCTTGGCAACAACGTATTGTCACACAAAACAGCTTGGCAACCACTTAGAAACACACTAACATCACTCAAAAATCCAGAGCGACCACCTACCATCACTCAAACAACCTAAGTATCCACCAAGAAACACACAAAAATCACTCATAACACCAGAGCAACCACCTATCATCACACAGAACAGCTTGGCAACAACTTAAAAACACACTAACATCACTCAAAAATCCAGAGCGACCACCTACCATCACTCAAAACACCTAAACAACCACCAAGAAACACACAAACATCCCTCATAACACCAGAGAAACCACCTATCATCACACAGAACAGCTTGGCAACAACTTAAAAACACACTAACATCACTCAAAAATCCAGAGCGACCACCTACCATCACTCAAACAACCTAAGTATCCACCAAGAAACACACAAAAATCACTCATAACACCAGAGGAACCACCTATCATCACACAGAACAGCTTGGCAACAACTTAAAATCACACTAACATCACTCAAAAATCCAGAGCGACCACCTACCATCACTCAAACAACCTAAGTATCCACCAAGAAACACACAAACATCCCTCATAACACCTTGGCAAACACCTATCGTCGCACAGAACAGCTTGGCAACCACTTAGAAACACACTTACATCACTCAAAAACCGAAGCAGTCACTTACCATCACTTAAAACACCTTAGCAACCACCAAGAAACACACAAACATCCCTCAGAACACCTTGGCAACCACCTATCGTCACACAGAACTGCTTGGCAATCACTTAGAAACGCACTAACATCACTCAAAACACCAGAGCGACCACCTACCATCACTCAAAACACCTAAGCAACCACCAAGAAACACACAAAAATCACTCAAAACACCTGAGCAGCCACCAAGAAACACACAAACATCACTCATAACACCAGAGCAACCACCTATCATCACACAGAACAGCTTAGCAACCACTTAGAAACACACTACCATCACTCAAAACACCTAAGCAGCCACCAAGAAACACACAAACATCACTCATAACACCAGAGCAACCACCTATCGTCACACAAAACAGCTTGGCCATCACTTACAAACACACTACCATCACTCAAAACACCTTAGCAACCACCAAGAAACACACAAACATCCCTCAAAACACCTTGGCAACAACGTATTGTCACACAGAACAGCTTGACAACCACTTAGAAACACACTAACATCACTCAAAACACCAGAGCAACCACCTCAGATCCCCAAGAACACAATAGCAATCATCAAGAAACACAATAACATCACTCAAAACACTCCAGTAACCACCTAACACTGCTCACTACCCCTTAACAACCACCTAACATCACACAGAACAGCGTGCTAACCACTTAGAAACAAACTATCATCACTCAAACCCCCTAGCAACCGCACAGCAATTTGTCCATTTGTGAATATCATGCAGTCTTCATAAAGGTGAAAAACAGCTTTTGTGCAGGAAAGGATTTTAGGAAATTGTTGTTCGTAGTAACAGTAAATTGTTTGCATGTGCTTTTGTATTTAGTTTTTTCTCCCTGTCTAACTTTTACGCTCAGCACACTATTGATTTCATCCATCGTTCTTTGTACACCTCGAGTCTTCACGATTCTACACAACACATGCATTTACATGCTTGTACTCTCGACTGTGCGACCTTCTCTATATTTCTCTCCTTTGTTACGGCCCTGAATCAATCATGCTTATTTTGTCTGGAATCGATCGTGCCGTTTCACATTGTAAACGCTGCCTACTTCACCACGCCTACATGTGTCTCAATCCCTTTCATCTGTCACTTTCTGTTCTCTGTTCTAACTCACGTAGATGCTCTTATCTGTATTCATTCACTCCGCTTCTGATGGAGAGTATGAGGGTGACGAAACACGTCAAGAAAATGTCCTGCTCATTTTTCACTCCAAAATCAAAAGAGAGATTTAAGGCATCCTGAAGAAAACGAAGGCTATTTTTAGTAGAGTTAAACGTTTTGCATCATGACTTTATTCATGACAATTAAGCACATTTTGCCCGCAGATCTTATAACCATAATCCAAACGAAAACAAATCTCTTACATATGTGCTCATCATGACTAATGTAATATGTTATTTATAAAAAGATATAGTATGTTTATCTTCATGTAGTTTATCTCTATACATTACATTTACTACTTATTTATGAAGTAAATGCTTATATCCAAAACAACATCTTATACTCATTCTTTTCATAATGATATACTGTGTATAATACTTCAAAATATATTGAAAAATTAACACTTAATGTATACTTACATTAATATGTCAGTCTTACATCACTGGAATTCTTAACTATTTTACGATTTGGCTTATTCGTATGAATTCATATGTTTTGAATTGTACAAAAACGTACGATTGCTAGAATATAGCAAAACTTAAGCCCCCCTAACCCCGCCCCGAAACCTAATGTATATGGCGTTAAAAGCAAATCATACTAAAATGTACAAATGAGATTGTATGAATTCTTATGAATTTGCCAAAATTCACAAAATAGTTACGTTTTTGCTGCGAGATTGCGTTAAATCTATACTAAACATATGCTTAAATAAACTTTATGCTAAAAAGTGAACCAATTAAGTCCCAAGTTGTATTGAAAAACTACAATTACATGATACTACTAGTACATTGATATCTTACTACATAAAGGCTGTGTCCAAATACCCCAACTTGCGGTCTTTGCACTTGACCACTTGACTACTTTCATGACGTATTTCATGTTTTTGGCTCAAGTGTTCTAGTGGGCGTTAACATCCCAAGTGAGCATGTAATTAATGTGGTGTTTCTTATTATGTGACAAAAAAAGTTTTACAAAATACTAGTGGTGGGCCGTTAACGGCGTTAACGCGGTGAGACTCTTATCGCGCGATAAAAAAAATGTCGCCGTTAATCTATTCTCAAAGTTGGGTTGGCAGCTGGGTCTATACTACGCAAGCTATGATGACTTTCACCTTGATATTTTAGCGCGGATGTATACCAGCTTAACTGCACTGTACGGGGCGAGAACGAGATTTTTCAACTCGCGTGATTCGCGTCATTCGCGGAAGCAGAAGCAGCCTCATCATCTCATAACCAGGGCTTCATTCGCGCGATTCGCGCCGCAAGTAGGTCTATTGGCTCTTCGCATTAACATATAAATCACTCGCGCTTGACACGCCATTCGCGTTTGGTCTGAACACAACATAACGTTACTGTGAAATTACCGCATCAAACGTGACGTGCTAACATGGATGCAGCTATGAAGCCGCCGGCTTTGCTTCAGGGAATATTAATTTTTAAGAAGCTTCCCAATAGAAACATCGACAAGACTAAGGTTGTTTGCACCTTGTGCAATGCGGAATTGGTTTAAAAAAAACTTTCTCTCAACAGGTAGTGGTCTAGCTTTAGCTGAAACCAGTAACTTTGTATTGAGATCTAATGTATAATGGCTCCTGTATGACATATCGCTTGTTGCTCCCTCACTCTTTGTAAGTCGCTTTGGATAAAAGCGTCTGCTAAATGACAAAATGTAAATGTACTGTAGGAGCTCTTCCAGTCTCAAGTACCACCTAAACGCAAATCATCCCTTAGCTAATGCGGAATTAAACACAAGTTCATTTTATTGAACATAATTTAATTTTCATAACCAATTATCATAGTAGAACAGCTTTCTCAAGCAGTTTGTGATGCATTTTGGAAACAGGAGATGAGCCCCTGGTCTAATGCGCCACCTGGCTTGAGAAACCCGTTCTCAAAGACTTACTTTTAGTCATTATTTGGGTAGCACACATATTCTGAATGCCTTCGGCAGAATTCAAATGAGCCATTTTAATCTAGATTAATCTAGATTAATCTTGGAATTAATCTAGATTAATCTAGATTAAAAAAATTAATCTATGCCCACCACTACAAAATACATAACTGAAGTTTTCACCAATAAAATGTGCAACACTTCGTTTTACTACAAAATTAAATGTAGTATCTAATTATATAGTCAAGTCAGATTTATTTTAAAAGGCTTTATTTATATTAAAGCAGGTGTAAAGCAAGAACAAAAGAAAAACAAAGTTACCCAAAAATAGAATAAATAAAGACGTAACCTTAAAAATTAGCACTAACATTGCACTGGAAAGCTTTCCGCAACATCTCGCGAGAACCGGGCAAAAAGATATATCCAGAAAGTCATGCCTGATGGGAGTGGTATTCAAGAAAGTGTGGGTTTAGTGTGCACCGTTCTTTGGCGTTTTTAACACATTGGACAGACATACGTGCACATGCTCTCAAGTGGGCAAGATCGTAAGTGGGGGTATTTGCACGCAGCCAACGTATGCTTAGAAGTGTATTTATACTTAATTAAATGAACTTGAAGTTTAGGTTGTATACAGAATTCACTTTATCATTGAAAGTTTGGAAAGTTCCTAATGATATGTAGATGAAAGTGAACAGCTCACTCTGAAACACACACATCAGCTGTTCTTCTGAATAATAAAGCTCCAGCTCTGGAAGGCCAAACAAGCCCCAGAAAAACACAAAATCTTTCACTGAATCTCCACTGAATGCATTCCTCCATCACATTAGCTGTATACAGTAAATCGTTTTTTCCCAGAGATGCAGTGTGTTGTTTGGGCGGCCTTGATGGAGATAAAATATAGAGAAAAATATATTCTTGGTTTGTTTGAAGGCACCGTCGGCAATGGAGGAAAGAAAAATCTAGCCAATGAATGACACGGCACTGTACATTATATTACTCTGACAGACTTTTCATTACTGCATTTTTACTTTACCATACCACTATTGATTATCATCTAATTTCACATGATTAAGTGTTTGATTTTCAGCTATTTCCTACGTTTATTTTTGCACTGTCATTGCGGTTATTGTTTTGTCATTTATTTTAAAAGTAAATGCAGATTTTAGAGACTACAGTGAAAATTCAATAACCTCATAACCAATGTTCAAATCAAACATGTGCCAAGCCAAACTGATCTCATTCGTAATCACACTATATTTGTATAGTGCGCACATATATTTGTTTAGTCAGGAGTCTAATAAAGGTTCCGATAACAATTTCCAGTGTCTGTCACAGGCGGGCGAGTTTAATATTCACATTCAATCCCATTAAACATATTTTCATTTCTACAGCTGTTCTTATATAGAGACTTTATATTTAAGATGCTCTTCAAATTGTTGTTGTGCATTTTAGGGCACTACAAACATGTGAAAATTATTCATATCATTATCTATAAATACAAAAGAGTATACAAAATGTTTTTCTTTAAATGGAACTAATGTAGTAAATGTTTCATGTACTGTAGTAAATATTAAAAAATATTAAAAATATTCTTTAAAAAAAGGTGCTAAATGATGCAATGGAAGAACCATTTTTAACCTAAGCACCTTTCTATTTCACAAAAATGTATTTTCGTTGTGGAAAAAATATGATTTAGATCATATAAAAGATAGAAAGAAAGCAGGAAAGAAAGGAAGAAATTATTTATTTGTATTAAAACTTGTGGCTCGAGGGTTCTTTGGGGAACCGAAAATGGTTCCTCTGTTGCATCACATGTGAAGAACCACCTTTATTTCACCTTTTAAGGAAACTTAGTGAAGTGAACTTGAAATCAAGCTATACTAAATTAGCCAACAATATTTAGTTAATTCTCAATCATGAGCATGATTTGCTACAGTACTTGATATTGTCAGTCAAGGAGGTGTTTTATCATTCAAAGACGCCATTTGATTGGTCAAAACATTTAGAGAAGTAAATGTTAATGTTAAATCTGCGAAATGTTTGGGAGCACATTAAACACATCAAGAAAATCAGAGCTAACAGACAAAAAGAGGCAAAACTGAATTAAACTGAAAAATAATATCAGGATTGACACCTCAGTGTGAATCAATTGTTTTCATTCGTTCATTTGTGTTAAAAATCATCTTTTGTGCTTCATTGGAAGCAAGAAGCACAGATTTGAGCTTTTGTACAAAAGACAACTTTACAAAAAGTCACCAAGAAATAGTGCAGAGAAAGATTACCTTAAAATTCTTTCAATCTCCATTTTTAAATGAATTATTGAACTCCTGGTTGTCAATATGCAATTTTCTTACATTTAAAGACGTGGATTACAGCCACTAAACTCAATTCTGATTCTAGAAGTGTTGTAGTTATGGAATGGGTGTAATCCCTGCTGTCGTCAGGTTCAGTTTATCCATTGATCAGTCTTTCCTTTCGCCACCCCGTCCACGTGAATCTCTTAACAGACGTGTTCTGCTGGCCATTAATTAAACACGTCCCGCCGCTCCATCAGGGGCTTCTGGTCAATTCTCTTCCAATCGAAGCCTTTAGTGCTGATGCAGGTCTGGCCCGCAGCATCAACAGCACCAATCAATGGCCTCTCTCTCTCTCTCTCTCAGCTAAGATCTCTGTCTCTCGCCCTTAGCCTCTCTGTCCTCTCAATAATGGTTCATTTGTTAATATGCAGTCGACCACAGAGACCACGTAGAGAGTTTAAGTTACTTTTTGACTGTCTTTCGCTACACTTGGCAATGCAGCTCGACTGAGAGTTTATTGGACGCCATTGTTCAGCGCTTTAATTTATAGTCTAAAACTCACAAAGTTTCACAGCATGAAACTCATTACCACACATTTGTAAACACATTTTCCCAAGAGATTTGGATCCTACTTATTACCTCCTAATACTCACAGCTGTTTTTGGGAGGAATCCAATGCATTTTTGAAAGGTTAGACAAAACCAGACACAAAAAGTAACTCTTAACGGTTCAGCTTTTTAATGTTAAAATACTCAAATCCAGATTTCACAGGTACAACAAAAGTTATTCATAAGCTGGGACGTCATCAAAACATTACTGTCACAAAGTTTATTCAAGTGTGCCACATTATTTGCATACTTAATTTTTTTTTACTTTCTGTACTTCTCAGAAATACTTTATGTACATCAGATTTGAGGAGGAACAGCTTACAGTAAATAAAACTGAAACAGATTTTTAAACACAGTCTTTATAATAATGTCCTTAATGTATACTTTAAGTATAAAAATCCATGCCTAACATAGTAGTATAACGTGTGAAATTCATATATAAATAGTAAACTATAAGTGTGTAGTTCACTAGCAAGTATACTTGTTTTAAAAACTACAGAACTATAGTAGCCTAAACTTCAAAGTGTACTTTCACAAAATTAAGCAGTTCAAATGAAAGATTTAGTTTTGTACTCAGTACACATTTTCCAAATTTTAACTATACATTTAAAAACTATAAAGTAGGACAATTTAGTCACAAGTAGTACTGAAATAGTACACTTAGAGTACAAGTAAAATAATTGATTGAAATTAGTATAGGCTTACTTACTTTTACTGTGTCTGACCAGTACTAGAAAAATATATAAATTAAATTGAATTTTAAATGTATTTAAATTAATATTGTTTCAGATGATGTGTATGTTAACTGTCAATACTAAAAATACATTTTTTTTTAATTGCAACAACTTTCCTTAGTTTTAGCCTCAAAAGGTATTAAACCAAAAATCCACCGAACCACTTTTTTTGTGAAACCAGAAATCAATCTGGCTACTCATGTGTGATATAAAAACCCACAAAATATTTGCAGAAATTTTCGGCACAACAACCTGCACTGTACTTAATAAATAAACAAAGAAAATAAGGTAAACGGTACAATTGTCATAAGGACAAAATATATTTTCTTTAGTTACATAGTCATTAAAAAACATTACTCACCTGCTGAGTCTTCATTTTTGGACCCGGACTGAGCGAATGCCTTCTCACAAAACCTAAAATATAAACCTGCAGAAGACTTCAGCAAGCAAACAAACACATGACAGGTGTTGCTGTTCACCCGAGCGTTTCATCTACATGTGAAGGTGAAACCTCATTTGTTTGATAATTATCCAGATTTCCAGCATATGACTAATA
The DNA here is from genome assembly GCF_015846415.1 of Triplophysa dalaica. NCBI lineage: Eukaryota > Metazoa > Chordata > Actinopteri > Cypriniformes > Nemacheilidae > Triplophysa > Triplophysa dalaica. The sequence continues at coordinate 21,708,166 of NC_079553.1, read as the reverse complement.
ACTGAGCAAAAACAAACAGCTTGGCAGCAGTTTTAAATATTAAAACATGTCAAAATGTAATATTTTTCCATCATGATTTAATAAATGGCGTGAAATTAACTGAGATCTTTGGGTGAGCTTATCCTTTAAAAATGAGTTTACCATTTTTCAACAAGCTTCTTTTTCTCCCTCCTATGTTACCAGGAGAGCGCGATTATTTTATTTTTATTTTTCCCTCATCTAGATTGAATCTTGAGGTGATTTATAGTGGCTTTGGAGTGTTAAAGCTCTGCAGATAAACGCTATAAACTCAACACTGGGAGAGACTGATCAATGTAAATTGGTGTGTGAATGGTCCCGCTGACCTCCGCGTGTCCTTGAAGAGCGAGGAGGGCTCAGGCCTGCTGTTATTGGCTTTTTCACACAAATCCCCTCTATTGCAGAACTTGGCCTGTTTCTCTGCTCTCAGCGCAGTGTCAGTGATGTCATCGAGCCCGGGGCCTCTCATTGGCTCCAAACGGACACAGAATCTGTTTTCATGAACAGTCGCAGAGCAGTTTCGCAGGCCGGTGTCGAGACTCCCACTGGAAAAATAAAAGTGACATTAAAACAACAGTTCAGCCATAAAATGAAAATTCTGTCATTGCTTGTTGCTCATGTCATTTGCATGACACATGCAACACATGTTGTTACTTTTTCTGTCGAACACAAATAACACAATATTCACCCCGAAAAATGTAGATACAACATATGCACGATATGTTATGTCTTTAGAATCATACAATAGCTTTGTGAGAAACAGATATATTAATAGGTAGAAATCTTTTTTTATTTACCCTTGAAGAATGAACGCCACAAATAGTAATGAGACTGAATGCTCAATATTTCTATACTAAACTGAGAAATTCAAAATTAAATCATAGTTTAAATACAGTAAACATAGTTTTGATTTTATTTGTAGTAACCATAATAAACCATAATATTTGAAGTAAAAGCATGCTTAATATATTTGTACTATAATAAAAACCAGGGTCACATTACTCCGGGAAATTCTCTCTCTCTCTCTCTCTCTCTCTCTCTCTCTCTCTCTCTCTCATTTTCTATTTTCAGTAAGGAAGAGCTCTAACAACATCCCTCCGGGCGAGTCAACAGAAGACAAGTACTTGAAAACCTGAATCGCCAAATCATGACATGTAGGAAAAGACCTGAGCATCTAAGCAGCGGCCTACAGGCAGTCGTGTACACCTGTAGCTGTCATATATCTGGCTACACGCGCTGGACAAACCTCAATGTATGCCCGGCTGTCCTGTTACACCCAATTAAAAGCCGAATTGTGTACAGCACATTGTAAGCCTCTTCTGAGAAACCCCGCCAGCTGGAGTCAGAGAAAGCCAATGTGCCAACCGGCATCTAGCTTAGCTTCAAACCTGTTCTTGCCCAAAGATTTCTTCTGCTCTTTCCTTCAGGGGATTCGATCATGGGTTGTTTCTGCTCATGGTACATACTGATCTCAGAAACCATGTTTTAATCTGTGTCTGTCGCTCAAGAACCAACGGTGAGAAATGTGGAGGGGTGCAGAAGCCACAGACTGCTCATGATTTTTTTTTTTAATAGAGTCAAGACACCTTTTCTGAAACTAACATACAATGAATTATGGGTGCAGGATCTATTTCACCATGTAAGTAATGAAATCCATAGTAAACTAAAAAAGATCAAATCAGTAGAAGATTATTATTCTTATTCAGTGTTGTGTACTTCAACTGTTGAAAGAAATTCTGTTGGGATTATAATAGATGTGTAATATAATTTGCTGTTAATTATATAAAACCATGTATGTCAAAACAGGATGGAATGGCCACAAAATAACAAAATATATTAAAAACACTAAAAAAATCACTGAGCACTGAGACAAAATAACAAATATTTTTGTAAATTAAAAAATATTTACATTGCCACAAAATAACAAACAAACAAAACTTAAAAATCACAATTCTCCAGATTTTCTGATAAAGCTTCATGATGTTTCAAACTGGATAAATTCAGCTGGAATTGAGGTCACTTTTATCTAAGGTCATTTATAAATGCGGAAATAATAAAAAACTGTCAACAATCGTCATCTTTGCAACTGTCAATTCAATTGTGCCACTTACTTAAAAATATGTTAATCTGCACATCCAACCTGATCTCACTCATGACTATTTTATGAGGTGGCTATTATTTGAATGAATTTCAACATTGTAAATTTTACAAAAACATACCATTACGATTAAAAAGAATTGCTGAAGCACCTCCCCTAACATCACAAAAGCGAATCGTACTAAAATGTACGAATGAGATCGTGCAAATTCACGAATTAGCCAAAACTAGTCACATTGTAAAATGGCTTTTGCCGTGATATTGTGTTGGCAAATCTCTTAAAATCATCATAACGTTCCGGAATTGTACAAATGAAAATCATACAAGCTATTTTTTCATTATTAAGTAAACAAAATTTGTCAGCGTAAACTAAAACTAAAATAGATGTGTTTGAGTTGACTGAACAACCTTTGGACCGGTATCTCTCAGAGAAAACCTTGATAATAAAGCACCATGTCCACAATGTTCAGATAAGATGTGTTATACAGTACAGATTGTGCATAATTACAGGAACATTGCTGAATCGGCTGAAGATGTCTTGAGAAGCGCTGGTTTCATGCATGTGGTGCTGTTGGTTTAAAGAAGATAAATTTAGAGATGCAACGTCTTAGTCGATTTAAGCATGCCGGAGCAGAAAACACTGTCAACATGCTAGAACTAAAGATAAACAACCGAAAAATAAAACATTTAGAAAAACTTGTCAACAGTGCAGACAAATTGCAGGAATGACCCAATTCTGTAAAAATCGAATTACTATGGTACATGTGGCACATACCATATATCTTTTTCTTCAGCAGGGGTAAATAAACGCAATACACACATCACTGAGGTGTGTTCATCTCATCACAGAACGAAGCCAGGTACATGTACAGAGGAAAAAGCTAAAAATCCATGAGAATGGCCTATTTTCTGTCCTGAAGGAGTTTTCTCTCTGCACACAGAGTAAGTGACACACACCTTGACACACATCTCTTCATGATCTGTGCTCAGTAATGAAGAGAGAGGGCGAAGCCCGCGTGCACTCAATATTCCTGTTAAAGCTCCTCTTATTCCCCCGCAGCTCAGCGACACGTTCTGCCCTCTGGCAAAGGAAACAAAGGAGAGAAAATGAAGCAGATGAGTGCAAAGAGGCTCTTGGGGGTGAAGGAAATGCATCGGGCACGCTAAACGGGGCGAGACTGGGTCGACCAGGAACATCCCTCAATCTCAGAAGGTCAAAAAAACGCTCTTGTGATGTGTTGTGTGTTTGGTTTCAATCTCGGTCTTAAAATCTGAGCATGAAAGAGGATTTTTATATCTTCAATTTCAAGTATTCCACCCTGCTAGAAAAACAACAGAAGTGTCGGGTTAAAAAACATCAGAGCTATTCGAGAAACCTGTGCCATGTTTAATGTTTGTTAGAAAAATAAAAAATCACACGTCTTTAAAATGACTATTCTTTTTCCTCGGCAGCTTTTGCTTCTCACATTTTTCAGAAAAGATGAGCCTGTAACTTCACATCATGTGTAAAAGATTAAAAAAATACGTCACATTGGGCTCAGATGTTTCAAGGCATGAAATCTCCAGACCAAAATTGTTTTTCGAAAAATAATAACTTAAAAAAAACATGAAGAGAAACACAACGAAACAAACATTTCTCGTTAAATTCTTGCTGTCAAAATTCATTTAACGCTGTTTAACTCCCAATTTGCGTTGACGATTTTCTTTATATCAGGATCAAAGTGATGTAGATTTATAAAAAGAACATTAAAAATGATCACCAAATGTGTACATTATTAAGCAAATAGATGAAATCCATTATTTCTCTTATACAAATGGAAACACATCCCAGTATAACAGACCTGATCAAATCTAAATAACTAGAAATATAATGATAATATATTCATAAAAAAATGTGTGAAACAAGATAATGTTGTGAGATCTGTCCATCCAATCTGAGGTTTTGCCAGCAGCTCTCACGACCATCTCTACGACCTTTGAAATAATGATTGTAAATGTACACAATATTACAGCCAGTGTTGTGTGTAACTAGTTAAATAACTAGTAACTCTAATTTAATTACTTTCCCCTTTAAAAATTAAAGTAGGGGATTACTCTTTTTGTAATTTAATTACAGTCACTTCTGATGTAATCTAACTAAATACTGTGTGTAATGTGTGTTTGAAATAGTGGAATTGGCATCAAAATTTAAGGTCTAACTTTAAAATCTGTGCTCTAATGTATAATTCTCACATTTGTAATACTTAAGTCAGTTAATAATACTACTTTATGTGTTTTATATTTTTTTTTTAATGAATTATAAGAGCCCTTTCATGTCTATCCTCTTAATAAGTAATAAGTAATTATATACTTTTTGGACGGAGTAATTTGTACAGGAATCTAAATACACTATTGAATATGTCATTAGTATCTAGAAATTATTATTTTCTCAGAGCAGACCAACAGTGATTATAGCAGACACCATTTTTACATGAATGTTATTTTTATTATGAAAAGATATATTCTAATCTACACATAATAATGTTAATATTACTAACAATAACTCATCAAATTTATTGTTAAAAATTTCATTTCAGCTTGACTTAGACTGTTCCTTTACAACGCATGTTTTCTCCTCAGCGGTCCGTTCTGGCAGTTAGATGGACAAAAATGAAATCCTACATCAGATATTCTGCCGTTCACATTTAGAGCTTGCCAACAGCGCTGACAGAGCTGTCTGATCCATCAAACCAAGTTACCGGCCGGCAGTGGATCTGATGTTTGTTCCACACTTGACATTGATCTTGAGCTGGTGAATTTTAATACACTTGTGTTTCTTGCACCTCTACAATCTCCTCTCCCTCTGCATCCCCCTTCAGTCTCTGCCCATCATCTGACCGCTGACAGATGACGCTTAAAGCAGGGGGTCCTTCATCTCAGCCTCGCCCCCCTTCAGCTTGGCATATGTCCGTTTCCACACCTCTACTTTACTTGCTTAATAAATCAACCAAACACACAAAAAAAAACCTCTCAGGCTATGCGCCAAAACCTATAGCGGGCTGCCCCGGTGTCTGTAACCTGCAACATTATACCTGCTATAGATCCTTCTCTTACAAGAGTTTATTCAAGTATACTGTACACCTCTTTTGAGCAAAAAAAAAACATTTTACTTTCAGTATATACTGAAATAAGGGTGTTTAAAAGGTTCATCACAGCGATGCCATAGAAGAACCATTGGTTCCACAAAGAACCGTTTCATCAAGAAAGTAAGAAAAGAGATGGTTTCTTAATGAACCTTTGACTGAATGGTTCTTTGTGGAACCAAAAATGTTAGCAACTAAGATTTCTGGGACATCATTGACTACCAGAGTAGAAAAATATATATTTATTTTTTCTGTTTAACACAAAAGAAGATATTTTGATGAATTGTGGAAGATTTTGGAGGCCATCCACACGGAGATGAGTCTAGCTGTATATGAAAAGATTTTGTATCGTATCGCCGTTTCGCCCAGACGGATCTGACGTTTATATTTTTAATCTGAAATCGCCACCCTTGCGTTTTCGTGTGTACAGCCAATCCGTAGATTTTCTGAAACTATGATGTCATGACCCCAGTTATTTCTGCGCATGCACCAAGTCGTCTTCGTCATTTTTGTTGTGTATCTCTGTGGCAGAATTACAGCGGCACATACATTTTTGGCATGTATCATGTTGAGCCGGCTTCAGTCGTTTCGTGTGTGCGTAGATATTTCTTGAGACGACGCTGGGGAGAAAATGATCAGAAGGGAAAGCTCTGGCTTTGTGATGTGGCCTTGATTAAGATGCATGTATGTATCTTGATTTAAGAACATGTAAATATTTGTACAGGGAAATGAGACAAAAATACCAAGTAAGAAATTCATTTTTTGCCGTGTTGATATCCTCAAAATGGCCATGTACGTTGTCTTGCTCTTTGCAAGTTTTATTGTAATATACTTTGGGAGTGTATCTGCACTGTCTTAAAATGCAGCCTGCAACCTCGGCTCTCTGGGTTTTGGAAGAGAACCTTAATCTCTGCCTCGCTCTACACATTTAGGAGACGTGGGCCAGTGGCTTATAGAGATTCCAGAACGGCTAACAGCAAGGACAGACACTCACGGTTCACTGAACGCCCCTATAGCATCAAAGAGCTGCAGGCCTGAACGGACATATAGCTCAGTCCACAGCATCACTCTAAATGTGAAATGACCACAGAGGCTCACAAATCACACCACATGGTGGCCGGACTAGGGAACATGGACTTTTTTTCTCATTTACTTACCTTGTTCTTTCAACCCCAAAACTTTATAATTTTTTCTGTGAAAAACAAACAAAGATGGAAGTTAGAATTTCTCAAACTGGAAAAGGAAACAAATACAAAAAGGAAATATGTATAAATAAGAAAGAAAGACTAAAACTTATCAATATGTATGATAAAACTAAAAACTATTATATAAATGTATTAAAGAATTATATAAAGTTATAGATATTTTAATATAAAGGGTAAACGACTATAAAATGTATATACAAACTTCATTCTTTTTTGTACGAAATAAAAATGATGTTAACATTTTATGAAAGAAAGAAAAAGGTGAATATATACATTAAACATTTTTATGTATTATAACAAACATGTTTATATAAATATATGTACATAATTACATAAATATAAAAGTTTTATAAATATATAGCCTAGCTTTTAATATAATTACATCATGTAAAAGCCCATTATACATCATACAGCTTCTGATATTCATTATATAACACACACATGCATATCTTTATAAATGATTATTTTCCTATAAATATATTACATGTAGATCTTCCTGGGACTGGTTAACAAAGCATAAAGATACTAAACAGTAACCATTACAACTAACCAGTCAAACCAGTCTAGGACGGCAAAAAAACCCACTGTGAGTTTGATTTGTCAGCAGGAAGAAATAATCCATCAGTCTTTGTGGCAGACGTGTTTTATAATGCACTAGTGCTGCAAAATTATCAATATGTACAGTCTCTCTCTCTCTCTCCAGTACAGACACGCTCATACAGTTGAGATGTTGACGTCATGCTCTGAAGGTCCAGTGGTCAGGTACGCTCTCAGGGTTAATGGTGCTTGTCTCTCTCTCCCGTCTCACAGTATTTCACCCTCATGCGGTACGGCTTCAGTCACATGACCCCTGACATACAGGCCGACTCCTGTCCTCACCAACACACTCAATGAGCAGGTCGGATCTCTCTCTCTCATTCTCACTCTCTCTCTTTCAGATTGTTATTGAAGAAGCGATTTGGCATGGTCAAGAGGGTTTACATTGCAATGCATCGCTCTTCTCTGGCTTTCTTCCAAAACTCCCTGAGTGGTCCTGCTGTCCATTAGTGTTGAGGAAGTGACTTTGAATGTGAAGCATGCCAAACTACAAGTTACTCATAATTGAATGTACATCTTCAGTCAATTCCCACTTTAGAGTTGCAGTTAGTTGCATGAACAGCGATTCCAGATGATAATATTTCGTACACTTTCTAATTGATAGAATGATTTAGTAAAAACGAGCAGTATTTTTCCAACATAACAACAGGAAGGATAAGCAATGCTTACTTTGAATTTAAAGGGATCGTCCACCCAAAAACGAACATTTACCCATCCTCATGTCATTCCAAGAAGAGGACAAAAGAAGATATTTTGAAGAATTTCGGTAACCAAACAACATGGACTCCCCATTGACTTCCATTGTATGAACACAAAACCCCTACGACATTTCTCAAAATATCTTATTTCGTGTTCAACTGAAGAAACACTCACATATAGATTTACAACCACATGAGGAGGTATAAATGATGACATCATTTTATAAAAAAAACTATATTATTTTTGGGTGCACTATGGCTTTAACAAGAGATACAGTTTGAGTTGTATAGAATCTGCAAAATTGTAGTATTCAAGAATGATACGATTATTATAAGAGCAATTTCTAAATAAGCTATTTCTTATAACATTATTTATGGTCTACCACACAAAATAAAAGCGAATTTACGAAATTGTTCTGTTTGATGTTGCTGTACCTGATCGATCATTGACTGCTTTCATGTTTTGTCCATCTATTGTTTGTTTTGATGTCCTCCAAATGTTTCGCTTTCCAGCATCTTCTGTGTTTGAGCCCTTTCCAAAAGTGACTGTAAGATGTTGAGATCCAACTTTTCACACTGCGGGCATTTGAGAAGAAAAGTCACTTGGCTAAACTTGTCTCTTTAATATTTTGATTTCAGACTGCGATACCAAGCTCAACCACTAGATGTCAATGTACCATACTGTTTCTTTAAATGTATATGGTACGATGATAATGACCATTTTCAAATCTGACAAAATGAAAAAACATAATTAAACATTAAAGTAAATTATGAGTAATTTGAAGTTAAGCATGCTTCATATTCAAAGTCACTTTCTCAACACTAATGGACCTCTCAGCGGATTTTGGAAGAAATGTTTGATCCGTTTGACCTGTTTTCCTGGTTAAATTATGTTTTTTCTTCTTAATCTTGTCTTAATTCAAAATGTTTTTTAACATCGTTGATTGACATTGCAATATATGTCTATCACATTATTTTGGAGGTTAATATTTGGGCTGGTTTTTGTTTGAGTGTGCAGGTTTTATTGAGCCTTTGGGCTGGAAATTGTCCACTCAATCTGGCAACACTGACCGGAAGTTAACCGGGAGTCAGGCACGCGCCAGTCTACATTACAAAACGCATACATTTGTGAACGTGGCATTACTTCTTCATACGGCAATCTGGAGTACGCTGTCATGAACCGACAGACTGTTCCACCCAAACACCGGATCAAAGCCTCATTTAATACCAGGAGTGCACACTAATCTGTCTCACCCGCTTTTAAACGAATAATTTAAGACAGATGTCAATACCAGATGCAAACAGGGCCAATGATGCCTTAAAATGACGCCTATGCAGACAGCTCACTCGTTGGCACAGCACCTCAGTTTTGGCTCTCGGGTCAAAAACAATCTAATCTCATGATGAACCTTTGTGTTTTACTATAAATCATTGTGTTTTCACACCAACTAACATTTGCATGCTTTGCCTTTCCACATCCTCCATTAATAACCCCATTTTCTCATATTTCTCGCCCAAATCCCAAATGTGTTTTATCGGTTGAGCGTTCGTGGTGTTGCCAGCACATTTCTCACGGTTCAGACGTGCCACTGCATTCAATTTCGTACAGAATCTGTCATGCAGAAACATTACACGACACAAATATTTATTTTCTGTTACAGTAGCTCAAACTCCATCTGCTCCACACACTCGCACGTCTCCGGCTCACTTTTCTCGGTTTTATCTCTCTGAACATCTCTCTCGCGCGCACGCATCAGAACCGAGGACACAAAATGCCTTTGAGTCTGAGAAAAACACGTCTGAACGATTGATCCTGAAATCAAAGAGCAAAATCACATCCAATGAAAAAAGAAATCACTTCGCTGGACCTCGGCGACCGAGGAGAATGTTTAGAAGAGCTTTTCAGCTGCCAAAAGATGGCAGATTTAGTTACAAGCGAGAGAATGAAACGTGCGAGATGAAACGCACACATGCCGGACCGTAATTCACGCCGGGACTTATTTGTTTTCAAAGGATTTGTCACGGCTTCTTTGATGGTTCCTTTTTTGTCGCCTGGTGATAATTTTGTACCTGCGGGGCGGCACAATTATTTCATTATTTCCACTCTGAGAAACATTTATTGCGTTTTCACCTGCTGTCAGCGCAATACAACATAAACACAAAGCGGGAACACAGAAAATCAAATATTTACAAGAATAGATGGACTGATGGGTGATAATAAGAGCACAATGCTAAGGGTTCACATGGTTTGGATAGTGTACAAAACTGCTTTGGAGAACAAATGAAAAACACATGAAGACTGTGGAGGTGTGTGTAGATTTGTTTTCCATAAAATTGACTTTGCAGACTTGACAATCTGAGAGCTCCGTTTGACACACTGTTGACATCTCTTGACATTTCTTAATATCTGGTACGGCTCATCAGAGGCGATGTATAGACAGGAACTGTTCTCTGATGCGTTGGTACCCAACGACGTTATGCATCCTCTCAACCCGAGGTGCCATGAGTGCGGCACTCAACCCTTCCTCTGCTATCCTCCATGCACGTCACATAATACCGATTATGTAAATTGAAGCATGAGCCACCGTGCAGACACTTATGTAATTTCTGAAAACGAGTCATCTTTTTTCTCCCTACTTGAAACGTCTGGATGTGACAGGCCTGGAAATGATGAAGGCGCAGAATAGACTCTCGGTTTCGTGCACGTGCACACGAAAGAGCTCATTTACATCAGCGTATGTTAGTTACTCACCTGTCTGATGTGCATACGCTTACATGCAAATCTTTTACAGTCGCAATCGGTTTGCGAGCGTGCAAAAACACCTTCATCCCATTCTCACCTGCTTTGCTTACACGATGAGCGCCTGCAGCCAGCGGCACCCATGCACCTTCAGTAATTAAAGTGTTTGATCTGCTTCTCTCCCCACGGAGACGCATGCGTCCCGCCGCAGCGCGCAGCTGAAACTGTGATCAATGACCGAGAGAGAGAAGGCCGCAGTCTGACATCACTGGGACTGAAGACTGAGAGAGGGCAGACAGCTGCGGGGTAAGAAGAAGCAACAATCATTTCATTATTCTCCCTTTATTAGAGACAGGACCGGTGGATGAGAACTGAAGGGCGCGAAGAGCAAAATTCATAATTATGACGGAATAAATATTGAAATTGTTTATGTTTCAGTCGTCCCATTAGGTCACCAAAGTTGATTGAACCGTACGCTATCATAATATTTATGATCGATAACATATTTTAGGATGACGAAGATGAAACAATAACATCTATATTCAATTTAGATTTATTTCTGAAAGTGCAGGGATAGTTCACCAAAAAATGATCATTTGTTTATTGTTTACATTGCAAACCTGTATGAGTTTGTTCCTTTAGAACAGAAAGAAGATATTTTGAAGAAAGTTGATCGCCAAACAAACAGAACTCCATTAACTTCCATTATATGAACCCCTACGACATTTCTCAAAATATCTTCTTTTTTAAAGTAACCAGTGTATCAATTAGCACATAAGTGACAGTAAAGATAAATGTCTCTCTCCGCCGTTTTCTGCATTGTATACAGAACAAACAGTTCACACCTGAGTGTGAGGCTTCGTCTCCTCTGCGCAGGACTCTTGTCTGGCTGACCTTGGGTGGGAGCAGATCAGACAGCTCGAGGTAGAGACCCCATCTATCTTTGAACCAGCTGCCAGCTTTTCTAAACAGGCTGGAGAAACGATCCCTCACCAGGGAGCCTTCCCAGTACGCCAGGCCCATGTGGTGTAATCGCTCAAATTACCCGAGATCCCTGAACCTGGGCTGTACCTCCAGCAAAACATGTCTCCTGTACAGCACACAGACATGAAAACTGTGAGGAACATCACCATTTTGGCTCCATTTATGATTTACTTTTTCATTTATTTTATTATGGTTTGTATGTTATGTACTTTTAACGAATCGGAACTGAGCATCGTCATAACAAATATTCGTCTGCTATATTGTAACAAAAAAACAAGAAAAACTGATCAAGGTGAAGAGCAGGGAACCTGGCCATTTTTTTTTATTCAAATTAGTATACTAAGTATTTGTATACTTATTTTCCACTAACAATACATTTATAGAATTGTATTTATTCTCAGTAACATACTTAGAATTACACTGACAGAAAAGATAAGTCAGTAAGATAAAAGATCTTATCTTTTTATAGTGATAAATGTATAATGATAGAAGTGTAATGATGTATTCTAAGTACACTTGTAGTTGTGTTTACTCTTTTGATTAACAAACCTATACTAAACACATGGTTTTACATATTGTCTAATAAACTTACTGTACATGTGCATGTTTATACAATATAATGTACAAATATACAACATATCAAATAATAAATATAATTTTCCATGGAAAATAATTACCATGGTAACTATATTTAATAAAGCAACTGAATTGAAGTGTATACTTATTTTTGTAAGGGAATTTGACAATGGTTCAGTCAAGTGTATTTTTAAAAATAAAGGTGCTTAAAAGGTGCTTCAGCAATGCCATTGAACAACCATCTTTGGTTTTACAAAGAACCATTCAGTCAAATCCTCAAGAACCATGTCTTTCTTAGCCACAGAGAATCATTTGTGAAACAGAAAGGATTTTCAGAGGTTAAAAGTTCTTTATGGAACCAAAAGGTTCTTCTAGGACCTCGAAGAACCTTTTGAATAACCATTTTTTAAGAGTGCATATCTCATGAAAGTTACTATTAATGTCAATATAGAAACAAATCATTCACTTTCATGTACATTTCTCTTTGACAGTCGCTTTAATTTCATTTGCATTAAAGACTTTTGTTTAAATTAGCTGAGAACTGAACAGTGTTTGGTATAACTACACTGTAAAACTTTGCTGTAATTTCGCAGCAGGTTTGCCAGTAACTGACTGTAGATTTAATATACAATTTAGTTTTAAGAATAAACGTACCTAGGTTATATAATTTTCTTTCATTAAACAAGACTAAATATCTGAGGTCACTTTTCTTGTTATGTAAATGGATCGTAATTTAAGAAGTTTTAAATATTTTTACATAAAATAAGAGAAAATGCTTGGGAAGAATGACGTTTTTTTGCAGTGATGCTGTGCTAATGCGGTCTCTTTTTGCTCATTTTTTATCTCAAAAGTCAAAGTGTTTTAATTAACTATTATTAATTCTATTGATAAAATCTACAGTAAGTTACTGGCAAACCTGCTGCAACAGCAAAGTTTTACAGTGTAGTTACTAAGTAATTAGTTACTGTAATTTAATTACTTTTACCTTAAAAGAGTAAAGTAAGGGATTACTCTCATTTGTTCTGTAATTTGATTACAGTTGCTTCTGATGTAATAGTATGATACTTAGTATAATGTAGACATTATACTAAGTATTATATGAATATTATATGAATACACATTATTTGAATAATTTAAGATTCGTTTTATGTGTACTTTCGATCACTTAACTAATCAAGGTTGATATGAGATATAGAAAGTAATCAGTAATACGTATTTTGGAGAGAGTAATTTGTACAGTAATCTAATTACTCTAATGAATATGTAATTAGTAACTATTAATTAATTACTTTTTCAGAGTAACTTACCCAACACTGGAATTGAACCCACAACCCTGACGTTGCTAGAACCATGTTATGAGAATGCATAAAGCTTTCCAATCTCTATGTCAGATTAGTCCTGTATATGCAAACTACATGTACGCATTCTGTTTGATTTACATTTTCCTTCATGCATTTTATTCATTAGCCTGTTATTTTCAACACAACACTCTCCGGTTCTGCTCTTTCTTCAGCGTGTCTCCTGTCTGTTCTCTATTGACACTCATTTCCTCCTGTTTTTATTCTCCGCTACTTCTCTCTTCCTCCATCTTCGTTACACGCCTCTCTCAGCGCAAAAACAAATGATAAGACGCGGCACTCCGGGGCTGTTTGGTCCAATGTGGTAATCAGTTTGCAAATCATTGCGGTGAGAGGAAAACGCTAGCGAGCTGTTTGGATCACTCTGCCTTAATCTAAGAAACGTCTGGAACGGTGCAGGCCACGGAGCGTGCCGTCAGGAGTGGATTTGAGCTGCTTTAAGAGCCCCAGAGAGGGAGGGAGACATATTTCTTTGAGAATGAAGCACCTCATAAACCTCTCCTGAGCTTGAATGATGACAGAATACAAAACACCGGCAGCCAAAGCTTTTCTTTAGGGTGACTATACGGTGTTGTGTTCTAAATTGTGTTGAGGAAGATAATAGTGTAGACGTATAAGAGACACTAAAGAGGATTACAAACCAGGAGAAACTCTTCAAGGTCAAGATTAATGAAAACATTTCTGTAGGAAATAGCAGCGGAGCCAAAAGAAAAAGTCAGATGTTGCTTTTATATACAGCACCGGAGATCTGATGGAGTTCTCAGTTGTGCTTCATTTGAGTATCAATTTAGTCTCAGATTATTTTCCTAAAATAAAACAGAAACAAATGAGAGGGTATTTTTAGAAACACATGAAGAGTGTAAAGGTGTTAAATGAATGTAGGTTTTTGAGGTCAAATAATCTGGATTTGAGTAAATTAGCTGAGAAACGTTTTAGTTCATATTGAGATCTTCAATAATATTGATCGCAGACTTGACAAATCTGAGCTCAGTTTGACACATTGTTGACATCTCTTCTCAAACTGTAATAGAGACATTTCTGACTTTTTCTCAAGAGTAATTTCTGATACTCAAGAAAGTATTTTTTATCTTCTTGAAAATTTTTATCTCATTCACATCTACGATATTACAAAGATCAAATCTGTGATTTTTCTTTTTCATAAGCAGATGTTTTGGTTAGTCGAACAAGCATGTTTTTTTATTTAAAGTCTTTGTCTCAATCTTTGTTTGAATCAGGTTCTCTACATCTTCGTGAATGTCAATACAGAAATAAACGTGTGTTGATGTTTACAAACTCATTTTCTCAACCTCAAGCACACGTTGATTCAATTGAGAAAGATCCCAAGAGAAATTCTGGAATTGAACAAACAAACAAAACTCAAGGCGAACAGTCCACATATTCAAGAAATAACTTACTCAAAAGTTAAGGCGTCTGGCATTATTTATGTTGTAAAGCCACGTTCCGTTCGTTTCTTTTCTGTGAAACACCAAACAGTTCTTGTCATTTTTCCATACAATAACAGTCAGAGAGAGCACATCTATAAGACTTCTAAAAGAACAAACAAACAGCATAAATGTTGTTTATATGATTCATCGAAAGGCAAGATTTGGTCAAATATTGTTTAAGGGTTTTGACTGATTTATGCTGCCTTTCTTTATTCTTTTAAAATCTCGTAATGAAAAAAGATGTGTAAAGAGATTTTGCACCAACTCTCTGTCTGTGTTCGGTTTATAAATAACAGCATGTGGCTTTGGAAATAACATGAAAGTATTTTTTTTCTTTTTACGTTTTAATAAATTAGTCCTTTATTTTCTTACAAGATGTTAATCTTAAAGCGAAATTGAAGAATGCAGCATTCGCAGTGATGGACGCATGGATGTGCAGCTGCGGCCGTGTCTGATTCCAGACTGCACCCTCTCTCTCCATTTGGCATCATGTGCTGGGTCGAGCTCAGATTGTGGACACTGTTTGAGGTAAACTCTTTTTCTACAGACCAGAGAGACATGACATCTGCGGCACATGCGCAGATGCAGACGGTGGCAGCTGCATTCAATAAAGCACCCTTGCATGATGAAACGGGCCGCGCAGGTGGAGAGAGAGAAAGAGAAGGTGGGGACATTACTCGCTCACCTATAAAAACCGCAGTCCTCCGGGGAGCTGAGTCAGCGTGCGGCACGGGCCGTAGAATAGCGTATGCGTCATTTTACCAAAGAGCAATTTGTTTAGGTGTCTCTCCACTTCTGCATGGAAATAACTCAAAGATGCTCTGATGGGGCACGCGTGTGTGAATTAAGACCCGAGAAGTGTCGGTTTGTGCTCATGTATGGACAACCAAGGTCGAGAGCTAATCAGAATTGAACTGAAAATCCTATTCAGTTTCTAGCAAACAGGTGCATGTTCACATTTACATTAATTGATGTAGAATTAATATGTATTGAGATTTATTCAAATTTATTCTTTGACAAACTACAAGCATAATAACTTCATTTAATCAATGCACCTTTCAAAAATTGAATGACTTTTCAACAGTTAAATCCTGCATCACGTTTGAGACCTTTTTATCTCAATTATTTCTCTTAGACATCGATGACATTAAATTAAGAGCAAACGGAAACTTTTTCTTATTGCTCTGATATTTCTTTCCAGAAAATGTCTCTGAAATGTTTCACAAATTTCAGAAGAGATGTCAACAATGCCTCAAACTGAGCTCAGAGTTGTCAAGTCAGTGATCAAAAGTCATTATTGAAGATCTCAATAGGAACTCAAGCTATGAAAGGCTGAGCAATCCCTTAGGAAAATTAACCATGTTTTTGTTGTGGTAAAACTTTAGTAACCATGGTTTTTATGTGCTTGTTTACCATTTGTCAACAGCGCCAATCCTTCCTACACGCAAACTATGCAAGTTACGTCGGGCCCCTGCACCACCAGAGGGCCCCCTGTGATGTAAACAAGACCCAAATTCTACTTTCTGCATCATGCAGTGCACGCAGGTGATGCCATGCACAATGTGATGATGCGTCTTAACATATGGCAATGGCTTCAAAATGAAGCTTCCTGTCTGTAGTTAAAAAACGGCTACAACATGATGCAAAAGAACAAGAAGGCATGTGTTTTTGTAGTTAGTCTCATTTAGTTTTGCCAAGTTATGCAAGTGATTTACAAATTCTGTATTTGTCCACTGGCATACAGTTGGTTTGACTGTGGAACAGTGAACGCAAAACAAAGGGTAAGTGGCGATCTTATATACTCCAAGTGTTAGGTGATGATTGGTTATTGGTCTTTACGTGTTTACGTGACATGAGATTGAGTCTTCCCAGCAGAACTTGCGTAAAATTTACTTCAGTAGATGGTTCCAGAGCCAGGTGTTACTTTAGGTAAAGGATTATTTACATGTGTAAATTGTCCTTACTGTCAGTTTAAGATTTTTTTGTCGTTCAGTTTTAATTCATTTAAGTGTGTTAATTTTTTTGTTTATTTTTAGTTTATAGATAACGGTTATGCTTAACTAATTTGAACTATTATGGCAAGGGCCACTCACAAAGATTTGCATGGGCCCCAGCACTGACCTTGATTTTAATGCAACCATGTCTGGAACATTTTCAAAAATCATAGTTAAAACATGGTTACATCAAAACCATGGTTCATTTTCGTGAAGGATCATATTTTCCATCTGGTATACTACGGAAGGCTCAGATCACCTCGCACGAGGCGCTAGTCTAAACTCCGTCTGTGATTGCTCAATGCGCTGCACTCCCGCAGAGATGCTGCGGCTTTGAAGATGCACACAGACGCTGCCCTGAAATCCGATGAGTATTGTGTAAGTGCATACAAGGAGCAGTTTGCAAATGATCACGTGGAAAATGGAGTGAACACAAAAGTGCCGTCTGCGACTGAAATTAGGACTCATCTCCTGTTGCTACAGATGTGCATGTACGGCATTCTTGAGTTTTTTGTTTGCATCGCGAATCACATTCACTGTGTTTACATGCACAGATTGTAGATCTGAAGAAAATGAAAAACAATAGGAGATTTTTAATGTAGGTCTACATACCAAACATCTTTACTGAAAATGTCCGTCTGGAAGTCGAACACACAGGAAAATGATCTCATTCTTCTACAGACAACACAAGAAATAAATATTTGATAGAGAATAAAAATAAACTTAATTAGATTCTTAGTAACAGGTCTTTATGAATAGGTAAGTTTTGTTCCTCAAACAAGTTTATTCAAGACATACAGAATGATTTTATGATGCTTTCAAACATTTTTTTCAAGTCAGACAGTCATTCGGGTTTGCAAAACATTAGGGAAAGTAAATAATGGCAGCAGTTGTACAGTAGATCTCATACAACTTTGCTTCTCACAATCTCACGTAAATTGATGTTTCAAGAATTGATTCACTGGAAAACAAGTCAAAAATGTAGATGAAGAAATGCGTCCTTTACTTACAGATTCAACCATATCTTTCCCTCGGGAGCACGATTGCAAACATGTATTCTTGTTTTTCTTCTGTGCATTCTGAATAGCAACTATAATGCATTTTGGTTGAGACAAATGATAATACACATTTTCTTTTTGGTTCTGCTGTACAGGAATGAAAGAAGCAAGCATGCACGAATAGACAACTGGACCAGAGACAGCATGAGAGAAAAGAAAGCTCTGTGTGGTTTGGTGTGTTATTTGTGAAGGGGATGAAGGGATAAAGTCAGCAAGAACAAAGACACATTGTGACTCACTAATATTACACCTCTCGTTCTCTGAACCAAGATCAGTTCATCCTATAAAGAAAATATTTTACTCACCTCATGTTGTTTAAGACTGTTAGGATTTTCTTTTCTTCTGTGATAAAGAAGAGAGATGAAGAATGCCCATGATGATTTTCGTGTAAGACAACTAGACAGTGACATGAAAGTTTTCTTATTTTAATAGAAAAAAGGCTTTGATTAATGATAGAAACCTTGGTTTATGACAATCTATTTCTAGCTGGTTGCAGATGATTTCTTCCATGAAATGTATTGGACAAAATCTAATTTTGTATACAACACTATTGAATACCACAATTTTACCTTTTTTAAAAGAAATCCATTCCGGGGTTAAATTGGGATTTGTTATGTGCCGGCTTCGTTGGGGGATTTTGGGGGGTGGGTATACGAAGCTTATAAACTAATTAATTGACAAACTGTAAAATATAAGTTGAGAGAGTCCTTTGCTATGAACAATAAAATGCTGATCAAACTCATTCTGGATGTCAGTAGTTTACAAAGCTAAGAATAAAATCTTTCTGTAGGCCTGTGCCCTTTCCTTATGTAAATATCAAATATCTTCATTTATTAATGTCCACAGAATTGTATGTATGACCTGTGTATCCTTCAGGAAGGCGACACCAGACAAAATGTCACTAAGTCGAAATAGAGAGAAAATGATGTTTTTATTGTTCCTTTTGCCAAGTTGATTTTAAACGGACATTGCATTTAGCTTAAACATCAAGAGCTGTACTCTTCGAAGAAAGTAGAGCATGGGGATGATCACTTCGGAATGGCACGCAGGGAATGATTTCTGCGTCGCACACGGTCAATGTACGACTGCGAGTTCGGTTACTATGTTGCATATAGATTTGTTGTTCCGCCATTATCAATATTATCAACCTGAGATTTATAATGGGGTACGACAGAGTGACGCTCCATTACACCAGAAAAGCTGCACACAGGCGGGGAGAAATTTGTATGATTTAAAGTCCATCAGGTCTATTTAGGAGCTTGTAAAGTATGAAGCAACTTTATCTACAGTTGTGTTCAAAATTATTCAACCCCCAATGCTGTAAATGGTTTTAGGGAATTTAGTGTACATTTGTAATTGTATTCAGAATGAAATCCTACAAGTGTTTTCAATCAACGCTATGTTTGGAGGAGGAAGAACAAGGCCTATGAAGAAAAGAACACCTTGCCTACTGTGAAGCATGGCGGGGGGTCAATCATGCTTTGGGGCTGTTTTGCTTCTGCAGGTACTGGGAAGCTTCAGCGTGTGCAAGGTACCATGAATTCTCTTCAGTACCAGGAGATATTGGATGACAATGTGATGCAGTCCGTCACAAACCTGAGGCTTGGAAGACGTTGGACCTTTCAACAGGACAATGATCCCAAGCATACCTCCAAGTCCACTAGAGCATGGTTGCAGATTAAAGGCTGGAACATTTTGAAGTGGCCATCGCAGTCACCAGACTTAAATCCGATTGAGAACCTCTGGTGGGACTTAAAGAAAGCAGTTGCAGTGCGCAAGCCTAAGAATGTGACTGAACTGGAGGCTTTTGCCCATGATGAATGGGCGAAGATACCCGTAGATCGCTGCAAGACACTTGTGTCAAGCTATGCTTCACGTTTAAAAGCTGTTATAACTGTAAAAGGATGTTGTACTAAGTACTAAGATTGAATGTCACTTGGGGGTTGAATAAAACTGATAATGATGTGAGCTCAGAAAAGACATTTGTGGTTATTTCATTATTAATGTTATGTTATATTTGTCTGACCTACACGTGCCTCTTTGATTTAATTGTAAGCAGGAGGACTGAATGATCATAATCAATGTCAAACCAGACAAAACAATCAATTTCAGTGGGGGTTGAATAATTTCGAACACAACTGTAATATGACCAAATATACAGCACATAAATGATTATTTCAGCACATATATGAACAGCTCTTTTACAAGAATATTGGTTCCTATAAAAATCGTTCTATGAATGCATTTGATCAATATAAAAACCAACAAATGTATTTCAATACATAAAAAAAAATTGATTATAAAAATCTATCTCAGTCTGTCTGACATTTGTGCAATGTAAGCAGGGCAAGACTTGGGATGTAACTAGTGAGAAAGATATAAAGTTTTCATGGAACAACAGGAAAACACGTATTATACTCAAAGGAAGGTCTTTGTGTTGTATTATAGTCAAATAAAAAACAACATTTTAGCACAGGTTTTAGTACATCCCATGATTTGTGGCTGTCCTGCTCATGCATATGCTAAATAACGTATGAGAGAGCGAGTCGTATATCTTCATTTCACTGTTATGTGGTAATGTGAATGTAGCCACTGTCAGTGTTTGGCTAATGTACGAAAAGCTATATGAGCGTAAACAGATGCATTAGGAGCAGATGAAGACATGGAGAAAATGATGAAATAAATATTTACTGTTGCTATACAAACAAACAACATGCACTATACATAAACATCACACACTTGATGTTGGCGGCAAGACAAGGTTTTACATAGCAGTGAAATAACTGGAGTGTGTCTGACATTCAAGCAAAAGTTTAGAGTATAGTTCACTTTCAAATTTCATGATATTCACTCACCCACATGTCAAGTGGTCCCTGTGTTTATTTCTTCTGTCGAAAACAAATTGAGGCTTTTGAAGAAAACTTTCCAGGGTTCTTCTCAATATAATGAACTTCAGCAGGGGGCTGTCGGTGAAGGTCCAAATCTCATTCATCGCAGCTTCAAAAGGTTTTACACGACACCAGCCGATGACTGAAGGTATTTGCACATTCAGTCCGAAATGTTCGTATGTATTTTTTCGTGCATGGCGGACAGTGTAAGCCATGATTTTATGTTTAAAAAGTATATTATTTCTCTTTTTTCTTGGAAAATGACCACTCATTTCACTACACAACACCCATTTTCATCGGCCGGTGTCGCTTAAAGCTCCGATGAAACAGCCTTCTGATCAAGTCCGTTATACGGGAAGAACCCTGGATAGCGTTCCTCAAATGCCTCAATTTGTTTTCAACAGAAGACATAAACACACAGAAACGATCATGACATTTTCTTTTCAAAGTGAACCACTCCTTTAAGACTGAAATTCACACATTGTCATTATTCACCCCCCCGTGTTGTCTGTGTGCTGTTTATCCAGAAGAATCTTCATAAAGTGACACTTCGTAGTATCAAGACCTGTTCAGGACTAAAGCAACACCGTATAAAATCACAACCCGTGTTCTGAAGCTTCTAAAGTCACGCGCTTTAAGTGAGTAACATACTGAAATGAACATATCAGAAGCGTTGATTTTTGGTAACTTATGACTCTCAATAGAAATGCAGATGAGATGTACACATGCAAACAGGCTGCTGACTTCTGCAACGATGAATGACGTGGATTAACATGAAATGGATAGCAAGACAAAAGAAGATATTTTGAGAAATGCCGCAGTGGTTTTGTGCTCATACAATGCACGTCAATGGGGTTCAGTGATGTTTTGGTTATCAACATTCTTCAAAATATCTTCTTTTCTACAAGAACTCATACAGGTTTGAAATGACCTGATTTTTGGGTGACTTTCCCTTTAATGATGTATTCCTGTTAAGCATCAGCAGAACAAAAGCCTGAACTCAGAACATGTTGTTACAAAAGTGTTTATATTCTATTCATAAGAGTCTTTATATTTGTCTTTATATTCTTGTATTATTTACACAGCAAATTGTCCTTCATTCAGTAATAAACACAACTTAATGCTCTACAAAATGTAGGTCACGGGCGCACAGATCCTCATCAGTAAGAGACAGAAAAGGAGAGAGAGAGAGAGCGAGAGAGAGAGAGAGCGAGAGAGAGAGAGAGAGAGAGAGAGAGAGGGAGAGACAATTCCTTGGTACTAATTAAAACGAACGACTCCAGGTGCTCCTTCAAATGGCACAACAAAGATCCAGGAGGCATGTTTGCATTGGTGGTTTGCCGTGATTATAGTCTTCATCCATTCGGCTTTCACATTTCTAGAATATTCGTTTTCTCAAGATGAGACGAGAGGAGATCAAGAGGTACTCCAAAGCGGCATATATGCTCCACGTGAGCTGCCCATGTGTCCATCTAAACACTTATGAGCTTACATTCTCCTAAGAAATCAGTTGTCAATGTAAACAGAAGAAAGTCGGCATCTCAATAGGTGTTGAAACAGAGCTTTGGTGTCTGTGTGTGACGGGCTGTGATTGTCACAGAGATGTTGGCATGAAATACACCTCACTGCCAGTGTATGTCAGTGATGCTGTGTTTGGGTATTGAGCTCCCCCTACAGCTCCGACACAAGCACAAACATCCATTGAAAAGGAAAAGTTTTATTAAAAATACCCTTTCACTAAACAATCATGAATTTAACATCGTAAAAATATAGACATGTAAAAAATACATACGTTCGCTTTAACAAAAGAAGTCCTTTTGTTGTTACACATTTCAGTATCTGTACAGTTTTATAAGAGGCACACAAAGACGCAGTACACTAATGGCCCATAGACAAGAAAATACTTTAGGCAGAAGATAAAAGTCCAAATAAGTTAATGTACACAAGCAGCTGTTCTTTCTGAACTAAAATGAGCGTATTTTCAGAATTTGCAGCAGAATCCACAGCCTTTATTGTGACAGCAGTTGCAGCAATATCTGCAGAGAGAGAGATGACTCTGACGTTTGCTTCTGAACAGAGCCTGGGGAAAGACGAGAAGAAATTAGATTTTAGTGACCTCTGACCCTTAATGCAACAGAAACGGTTTATAAGAGTATGTTACCGCGGTGAAGAAGTATTCTAAATGCTTGTGATCGCTATTGTGTTTAGACAGGCGGCAAAAAGAAGACACTGAGTCAGTGTATGTTCAGTACACAGTTAAAACGGTTACACACCACAGTGTTAAAGTAAAAGCTCACCCAAAAATTTAAACCCTGTCATCATTTACTCACACTCTTGTCATGTCAAACCTGTACCTGTTTATTTCTTCCCTAGAACACAAAAGAAGATATTTTGAAGAATGTTGATAACTGAACAGCGCTGTCAGCCATTGACTTCTCTTGTACAGACACTTAATCAATGCAGGTGAATGGCTGTCATCGCTGTTCGGTCGACAACATTTTTCAAAATATCTTCTTTTGTGTTCTGTAGAAGAAAGTAATACAGGTTTGAAATAACAAGAGGGTGATTAAATGATGACAGAATTTTAGATTTTTGGGTGAACTTTCACTTTAATACTCGGGTGGTTGGTCAGTACTCGGCTGGTTAATAGTAAGGATTAGGGATTATAATGAGAAATAGTAATAATGCCAAACGTCTAGTACATACCAGTGGATTTCTCTGTTCCAGTGATGTTTCTGTACTGTGATGGTTTATCTGTGGAGCTTCACTCTTCACTTGATCCTCATGTACCTGCTTGTAGAAATAGACAAGTGAGATTTTAATTTAACAAATTAAAGGATTCATACATATACATCTAATCCCCCTAAATAAATCAGTAGTTTAGAGCATATAATGAATGATATATATGAAAATATGAATGAAGTTTCTTAGCATTTAACTAGTAAAATGTTCATTAACAGGACATGTTAAATATCAAATGATGCAAGAATGTTTTTTTGATGTTTTAAGTGATTATTAGAGGTTATCATGGTTATTTGTGTACACTCTTAAAAATAAAGGTTCTTTGTTGAAGTGCATGGTTCCATAAAGAAAATGTAACATCAACAAAGGTTGCTGTTGCACAAGATAGAACGAAAGAAAGAAAGAAAGAAAGCAATGAAGGTGAAAAATGATTTCTAAGAACATCTGAATGAAAGTTTATTTAAGGCTAAAATACAACACAAGACTCTTGCTCAGATTTTCAGTCTGAACTTGTTGCAGCCAGTCTGCAGATTTGATCAGTTAGTATGTTTCTATCTGAAACTTCCAAACATTTTGCAAGTGTATGATGTCCAGTTTAAAATAACTATTTTAATTTCATCCAAAAAACAGTGCACAACTGTAGGATCTCACCTGTATGAAAGG
Organism: Triplophysa dalaica; assembly: GCF_015846415.1. Classification (NCBI taxonomy): domain Eukaryota; kingdom Metazoa; phylum Chordata; class Actinopteri; order Cypriniformes; family Nemacheilidae; genus Triplophysa; species Triplophysa dalaica. Next base: position 21,683,981 of record NC_079553.1, on the reverse strand, counting down.
ACCGGCAGCGGTCTGAAGGATGCAGAAACACACTACTACGAGCACAGCAGAGAGAAAGACACGTGTGACCTTCATCTTCTCGTCTTCAGCGATTGTTGTTCTTCTTTCAAGTTTCTTCTCAGTTTCTTCTTCCTCTTTAGATGTTCTGTGCAGGACACGTCAGCACACCAGACTTAAGGATTAACTATCTGTCTCAAAGCTCTAATGAAATACTTCTTTAGGGTTATTCTCAGATTATATTGCTTTGTCCTGTTCACTGGTTGTGACAGCCAGCACTCTGATATTTATATTCAGCGCTCAGAGCGTCACTTCTGCCCTTTGTCTCTTCCCATCAACTTCTTGCACAATAGCGGGAATTCTGCGCAACACCACGAGAAGCAGCTTCAAAGTCACACAAAGTTTCCACAGTGGCACAGTAGTAGAAGCAATACATCACATTCAACATATCAAACAACTGTGAAATAAATAGAAATAAATAAAGATTTTTAAGATAAACTTAAATTTAAAATATAAAGCTTAATCAAAATATAAAAGGGATAGTTCATCCCAAAAAAAAATCTGTCATCATTTACTCAAGGTCAGATTCTTCCAAATCTGTATAAATGTCTTTGTTCTGCTAAACACAAAGGAAGGTATTTTGAAGAATGTCAGTAATCAAACAGCTCTAATCCCCCATTGACAAAAAACTTTTGGAAGGGGGATGAGAGCCGTTTTGTAACTGACATTCTTACAAATATCTCCCTTTGTGTTCAGCAGAACAAAGACATTTATACAAGTTTGGAACAATCTGAGAGTGAGTAATTAATGACAGAATTGTTGTTTTTGGGTGAACTATTCCTTTAATTAAAAAAAATCGTATCACCTCATGTTACCTCAAATAAAAATGACAAAAAACTGGATCAAGCCTTTTTCTTAGTCATCCCAGACTGCTATTTTGTAAAGGACACAACAAGATAATTGCATGACAAAGTGTGACGATACAGACTGGAAATGCCAGGGGTCTGTTAACACCCATATGCTGGAATGATACGGAAATACTAATTTCCTTCATGAATACTGCATTAAACATGCATTATTAATAACCGCAGACTTCATTAACAACGACTGAGCAGTGTACACACATTGTTCTAACTGTGTATAATTGTACAGCATCATTAACAGTATGTTATACTGAAGCAGGTGAACTGAATATATTCACATCCGAGCAAACAGACTCGTTCTGCTGTATTCTCAAGTAAAATCCATGAGGTGTGTGAGGCAGAGATAACCTTCTGTCTGCAAATGTTGACGTCGAGTCTATGTCAATAATATCTATAATCATAAGACAGTTTGGCCTCATGCTGAATCAATAACCATTTCACTCATTGTTCTTCTTCTCTCATCAGAAGAATTTAAATTGCAGATAAAATCAGCAGAACATCTGCGGTTTATGATGTATTATTTTGGTAAGGACAGAATTTCCATTAAAAAAGGATCGGTCGAGGACGTGTTTTTGGGAATAATGATTTCAAAGTTTTGCCTGAATAATTTGAAAAGTATGATTATTACACGATTTATATTTCTAAAATGTACTATTATGTATATAAGTTCATTTCAATGAGAATATGAGAATCCGCAGAGGCCATTGAGCTCCTGCCACACTATGCTGTTTATCCAGAATGTAATGTGTATTCTCTGCACGCCGTGTATATTTTCTATACGCACAGGATACACAGATGACCTGAAGCATTTGTCAAAATGCTCGGCGCACAACGGAGCACGCAGCACAGAATGCCACATCCCACAATGCAACACGCTCGACTTTGCCTTTCAGTGCTAGTGTGACCAATGAACCAGAAGTGACATCAAGCACAATTTTTCACCGTCTCAGAAAACCCCACTAACATTCAAACAGTGGATTCCTTGGTTCCAGTTAAGCTTCTGTACTGTGATGGTTTCGTCTGTGGCGCTTGCTCATGTTGTACCTGCAATGAGAAGTAAAAGCTGAGACTTTATAACAACAAATAACATTTTAATGTCATCATACGTTAACATTTTATCATTGTAAACAGATCAGTTCACAAAAACAACGAAGAGACCATTGCAAATGTTCTTTTAAGCAGCATTTATAGGTGTGTTGTGGTCATTTCAGTCCAGTGTCTGTTGAATTTCAACAAAATCAAACCTCAGGAGTGACAAAGTCATAAATGCATAGAAATATTACTGTTTTGTTTCTTAAAAGTGAATATCAACTTGTTTTCTTTGCAGTATTTGAGGTCTGAAAAAACAGAGAGCATCCTTTCTGTTAATTTTACCTGTTTCTCTAGTTTTCATTTTCCGAAAATAAATGCAAATAATTTAAAAAAAAAATTGACATTTTGGAGAAATATGGTTAGAAGTTTACAGAATAAAGCAAAAATTACCATTTTACTCAAACCTAGAATTCAGAAAAACAGAAAATGATTTTGACAAGGGTATTTAATAAATATATAGAATATTTTCTTGCCATTATAAACGTATTTTGAATGAAGCAGTCATGAAAATAAAATGCAGTTCTATATTTTTCTTCTGTTGCCCTTCCCCACTTTCACAAAATCCGTTTCATGTTCCTTGTTTTTGGTGTTTTACCAGAAAAACCTTGTTTCTCAAGAGTTTGACAGACACATTTGCACATTTGTTATTAAGAGACGCCAGCGCTATCAGCTGTGATCTTCTGGTCAAACAGACGCAGGCTCCAGCGTGACGGCTACTGTCAACCTGACAGGCGCCACAACCCCTTGCTCTCTCTCTCTGTCCCGGGCCAATGACCCCTCTGCCGCTTATTCTGTCCTCATCTACACGGATCTCATCTCTGCCTCACGTCTGTCAGGAATTCATTCACTCGGATTTTCCCAAACAACGATTTCATAACCAAAACATGACAATCGATAGCTTGCTAAACGTTTTTTAGCAAACCACCCATTCAAAAGTCAAAACAGCTCGTTTATGAAAACACCATGAATGAGAAAGGAAACATGAACATGATTTAGAGAGCAGATTCAAACCTCATTGACCACATGAGCACCAAGGCATCAAGGCACGTCTTCAAACGGACAATCATTCTTTATCCTGAGCGAGAGCTTTTAAAAATCCCATAACGTTTCATTTTAAATGCATAGTTCTCTCAAAAATGAAAATTTTGTCATCATTTACTCACCCCTCATGTAATTCTGTATAAAGGACTATGTTCTGATGAACAAAGAGAAAGATATTTGGAAATATGTTAGTAGTTTTCTTTGACTACCATAGTAGGAAGAATTAAATGGTGAGAGGTGCCCCAGAACTGTTTGTTTTCCTTAATTCTTCAAAATATCTCATTATGTGTTCAACAGAACAAAAAAATACAATATTTTTCTCCTACTATGGTAGTGGATGATGTCCCAGAACTGAAACATTCTTCCAAATATCTTTCTCTGTGTACATTGGAACAAAGAAATGTATACCGGTTTGAAACAACCTGATCGTGAGAAAATGAAGGATTTGTCATTTTTGGATGAACTATCCCAATAAGACGCAGTCACAAAAAATAAACAATATTGAAAATGACTTTGATGGATAGCATCATTTATTCCAATTAATTTGGCTAGATATCACAAATCACATTTGTTGTTGTAAAAATTTTTTATAATGTTGTTTAACCTGTTTGTTTCTAAAGAAGCACAGGCAAAATCTTAGTAAAAAGATTACTTTTTTAACACATTTAAAAAAGATAATTAAATTTTATTTTGACTACAACACCAGGAAGGGATATTAAATGAAAACAAGGTCGGTTATGATTTCATGTCATCTAACGGTTATTGGCAAATATTATTGCAATGCTTTGATTATATTAGTCTTTATTTTCTATTTAAGCACTTGCGTTATTGGAAAAGGTCCAAGTGTTTTTCTTGCATCCTACATTTTTATTACCCCAGTTGTGTTTTTTTATTTACGGTTGGCTGTTTTTTATTGGTTTGTTTGTGAAAGTACTGTATAAGCAGAAGAGGAAAAAACACTCACTTGAGGTCAGTAAAAACACCTCCTCGCTGTTTCGCTACACATTAGACAACATCACCTGCTGTTTCTTTTGTTTGGATGGTAAGTGAGGTTGTGTTCTCAGAAGCCGAGGTGAGTGACGCTAGTTGACCTTGTTCATCTGATTGGTTTAATCATTGTATTAACCCAGCTTGAGCCTGTGAGGTGCAGCATGTGCCTTTATCAAACATCTAATGGTCAAAAAGTCCACTTCAGCAAAGCACCGGAAAACTATAGAGATGAAGGGATTCAATTGGGAGCAAATGGAAACTTTTGCTTAATATCTGTGTCTCTAAAGTGATCACAAGTAGGTCATGTAAATGCGTTAAACTGTTTTCTTTTATCGGGGAAAGCTCATAAAACGGTGTAAGCAAAACTCACTCGACAGCGGTATCGTTCGTTTTTTGACCATTACTCCGATTTCGCACTGCATGTAAACGCCTTTACCACTTTTCTCTCAGTTTTGTTTATGTGCGCATGTCTGACAGCGCAATAGTAAAAGTCCCAAACGGAATTAG